>NW_018127911.1:549745-560215 GCF_001952655.1 Monopterus albus | reverse complement strand
AGGGGCTTGTCTGTCAGTGCACAGCCAGTCTTGTTTTTGACTCTGACAAATTATGGGATGCTACTGATAACAACTTAACAAATGGGCCCCACTCTTCTTCCTCCAACAACCAATACATCTCCCTATGTCCCCCTGTCGCTCACCTCTATTAGATTCTATTATGTGATATGATATCACACCCTTGCTGAGGACAACCAGGAAGTGCCAGAAAGAACACAAAGGCATTGTGGGTATGATATGAAAATCTTGTACTCTAGCAAGGGGCATAGCGAGATCCAGAATCTCCAGGCCAGATCTAAAGGAATTATTCGTCATCCCTGACACTTCTTTTGAAAGCATCACTTTCAATGACACTGAGAAGCAGTTACTCAGAGAGACATGCATTTATAATAAGGGACAATAAATATGAGTGGTCACATAATCAAATAAATCCAGGATTGACTCAGTTACTAATATAACTTTTGAAAACTGGAAGGTGACCATACACAACACATGGTCAAAGATGGACCAGAAAGTACTATAGCCCAGCATATACTATAGCATTTGCATTTCCATTTGTTTGGTTTAAACATTGGTACACTTAAAGGTTACCCTAATATTAAGGTCACTGTTTTGAGCAAGGCCTTACAATTAAACTGGTTCATAAAACTTGTAAATAAAAATTGTCTTGCTACATGTGAGCAGGAAAACCTTCTATGCAGCAGTGACCAAGGACAAAGTGCTTTTCACTTACAGGAGGCTACTTGACCATGGTGCATACATAGTGTTTTCCGGCTTATAGGTCAAAGTAATGGCCTTTCAGGCACAACAACACTTTTCTAACCTTTGTGCACACAGGAAAAAAAATCTCAGTGAAGTTCAACAACAAAGGGGCACCAAAAGTCTACTTTTGATTTATTTTTCATGTTTCAAGGTATCCAACAAAATGAAGAGTTTTTGGTGAAATTGTAAGGCATATTTGTACAAAAGGGTCTTTCAGGGCTTACTGGACAATGCTAAAAAATGTTTTCCTATTGTGATTATGATATATTTTGCCAATAGCTATCCAATTCGTAATCCAACTGTGGAATGACAATTGCCTATTACCCCATGTGTGTCAATTTGAGCAGAGTAAAGCTAGCTGCATGCTCCTTATGGCAGGCTGCTCAAGTGTCTGCAAACCTCCACAATTACATAATGGTGGAAATTCCCCAGACCCAGCACATCCTCTTGAAACTTGAAACACTGCACTTTGCGGCCACATCAACTCTGAGTTGATAACTGTCTCACTGATTTGTGGGAACCCCAACTCAAACACTTATTTGTCTGCTTCCTTCCAAGGTGCACAATAATCATATAATACATATATAAAGACCAGAAGAAAATAAAAGCAAATAAAACCTGCCACTTGTGCTAGGTTTTATGTTTGCCTGATCTTGCTTTCTGATTCTACAGCAGCCTTACATTGTGCATGCTAGAAAGTGGTTCACCGCGTCAGAGAGCAGCAGCAATACCTTAGTGGACAAGAGCACGGCTTGTATGAGCATGTACACAGTGATTACTGAGGACAGCGTGCACATTGTGCAGAGGAGCTTGCACAATGATCACCACATGTAATGGTCAGAAAGGCCTCTTCAGCGACTTTTCACAAACACACATTCTTAGAAGCAATAAAAGGAAAATACAGAGTTGGTGTTGCCATTCAGTTGAAAGCTATCATCACACCAGGGTAATTTTCCTTACAACCCATCATCACAGTGGGGTAATATAAACACATGTTTACAAAGAGTGGGAATAAGTGCATGCTGAATGTGCAAACAATTACATAATCTCACAGTTAGCTGGCTAACTGGGAGGTTCACTCAGAACTTACTGGCTGAACAACAGAGGGGTATGGTGCCATAGTAGAAGCTAAAATGAATACCTACAATATATAGAACTCTTGTTGTGAATTGGATACAAATAGAAGAATCATAGCAACTGTATAACACTTTCTCCAGCACAGTAAAAGCTGAACAACTTACTATAGGAAATAGTGAGCACTTATGTCGTTTATTAATTAAAAACCAATAATACACCTGTCCTTCTGTGGAAAAAGTGGGGGAAAATGTGGAAAAGGTATCGGTAAAAATAAGCATCCATGTTAAAGTTAGAGTATGTACAATTAAATATATATATATATATATATTAGTAGAACTATCCCCTTAAACTGGGCAGAGTGGAGGTGATTGCTTTAAGAGTCTCATGCTAGTGCTAACTTAATTTAAAGCAACATGAATTTTAGCTTTAAATTGAACTTCCCCAAATAAAAAAATCTTGTCCATTTTCATATGTAACAGTGATAAAGCTAAAATTGTATGCAACCACAGTCAGCTACTAAGACATGCATTCATGGTCCTGTGTGACCTTTTAGTAGCTGCAGACTGGTGGCCTAAAGGCATGACAGCTTTAGAAAGGAGCATGCTAATGATAGGTGTGGTTTGTGCCCCTCAGTGCTATTTCGCACAGCGATGAGAGTTCATCTCCTTCACATCCTGCTTATCTCTCTGACTGAGAGCGAGAACAGAAATAGTCTTTGTCACAACCACACAGCAGGACACCTTTCACACACCATGCCCAACATGTTTACACAGAGACACCAATATGTGTGCCTGTGTGTAGCTTTGCAGGATATTGTAATCTGCTGAATGTGTGTGCCAGTGAAGTTCTATTATGATTTTTTTTTTTAAAGCATGACATGTATTTTAATTGTTTTTTTTTGGAACCTAGATAAAAAAGCCTTGTCAGTTTTGGTAAATATATACATTAAAATATCTATAGATAGAAAGATAGATCCATAAATAGATACTTTATTAATTGTCAGAGGTAATTAGATTGTTACATCAGCCATCTGACAGAACAATGAGAACAATAAGATATGCTAGGATTAATATACAAATATACAGCTAAGGCAGGAAAAAAATCAGGTTATGTCATTATCAAGCAGTAAGTAGAAAAAGCAGCAATAATGTAGAAAAATAATTAGAACTAATTGTAAAGGAGAAAGCCAAAACAGAGAAGAGTTATTCTAAAGTCTAAAGTCAAGTTGACAAATTTTATTCATTTAAATGATTCAGTTTAGTAGGAGGCAACACTCCTAATGCTATTGGTAACAAACAGAATACCATCTGATTTTTGATTGAAAATGGTCCTGTAAGTTATCATTTTCTTAGCATTTTACAAAGGTAATCTGAACTGAGCCAAACGGTGCACAAAACACAAATGGGAAAACATTCAGCGCTGTGCAAGCTCAGTATGGAATGATACACTAGTGCACAAAAAACGATCTGTGAGGGTAAGGAAAGCAGCAACAGATAAGAGGATTACTCCATTATTATCTACCCTAGGGGCTGTTACCCACAGCAGAGGGATAAAAAGGGCAAGACCTTGATTTTTTTCTTTTTTTCCCTCAGACATGCTCACATCATTTGAGCAAGGCAGAGACTCTACATGACATATAATCCCATTCTGCACAGGGCAAAGACGCTTCAACCCAAGCTTGGTGCAGCATCCTGAGGTGTGACCTTGCTCTCCTGTCCAGACTGCCTCTAACCTTCCACCAGAGACCTCAAATGGATGGACCTGATATCTTGTTTAGAATTTGAGGTTAAGTGTGGTTTCACCAGCCTGTGGATGTGTTCAAAATCTGTTTTGGAAAAATGTTTGCTCTTTAATTAGATAAAAACACAACTGAAAAGTACCTGCCATGGATGCTTCTTATAATGCCTAATAATCACTCTTAGGTTTTCTTCAGCATTAAAATAATACACTGATAGCTGTGTACACATCCAGGGGTACACTCACAAGAGGTACTGCTAACAGCTAATTTGGTATACTCTTAACAAAAAT
Organism: Monopterus albus; assembly: GCF_001952655.1. Taxonomy (NCBI): domain Eukaryota; kingdom Metazoa; phylum Chordata; class Actinopteri; order Synbranchiformes; family Synbranchidae; genus Monopterus; species Monopterus albus. The sequence continues at coordinate 556,348 of NW_018127911.1, read as the reverse complement.
AGGTTACAGATTCCAAAGCATTATGGGAACTGTGGGCCCAAAACCTTACGACTATCCCACAAATCAAGAACAATTAATATTAACTTTTGATTAATTAAAACTGATTAAACAAAATGCAAACACAACTGAAATTTTCTCCCCAGTGTTTTTTATATAGTAATTTCACAAAGATCAACAGATTTTCCAAAAAGATGAATCCACTCTCATTAATGTCAAGATTACAAAATAAAATACACATCTAGCGTGACAAGCTTTTTCTGCTGTACAACTTGAATTATGGGGTGTGTGGGTGATTGAGGCAAGGCTCACACTTTTGGTTAAACAAAGACATCAAGAGTGTTGCTGTTGCCACGTCAGGACTGAAGCGATAATTACTGTCATTCAAGCAAAGAGCTTATAGCACAGGCGGGATTTAATGGGTGTTAGCTAGTGACTGTGTCTTTGTAAAATAAACTTACACCAGCTGTCTGAGGCTTCATCTCAAAATTTGCAAGTGTCTTTTCACTCTGATTAAACTGTATTTGCCTCTTGGCCATGGTCATACCCCAGCTGCGAGGACCATGTGTATCCTTATGGCTCCTCCTGATTTCACTGTTTAGCAATTTGCTGATGTTTCTGTCCTGATAAATTTAGGATGAGCAAGCAGAGAGTGATTCACACTTTGGCTGAAGGACAATTTGAGAGGACATACTGTTGAGCAAGAAACACGAACAGTTGTGTAGGCTTTTGACTATCCCCTGAACCATTAACAAACATTTAACATGGAGGCATATACCTGCTGTGGGTACACAGTTGTGGCTGCAGGAGCTTTACTGGCTTTGCATTTCAAAGTAATGAAACAATTAGAACACTGTCTTCACACACCGTTTTGTGAGCCTTTGACACCATGCTCATTTAAAGTCACACAAACTCACACAGAGTCCTCCAGGATAAATGACAAAATATGCCATTTGTCATTGCCTTTCAAAATTATACATATGAGTGTTTTATGATCTGATGCAGGGATAATAAACTAACATCCAACCTTTTCTTCAGACAGACAATGGTCATAATTGACATTTCCTCTTTAGTCCTTTTCAGGCTCTTCTGGAGGTCATTGACAGATCTCATGAACATGATGAAAGGTTGCTGGCTAAGTATTGTTGGGCACTGCAAAAAAGCACTAGACACTGAATACAAGTAAAATTGAACAAGGAAACACTTTTAGCCCTGCTGAGTGTCAGAAACAACATGCAACTAAACACGTTGCAGCCAATAAAAATTAATTTCATGTTTCTTAATGGAAAAGCCAACCTGACTGGTAGAAGAAAGCGTTTCTGAAAGACGTGAATGCAATGGATGAGATGTGACTCTGGAAGCTCAGGAGCTCCTCATAGCCTATCAACAGCAAAAAAAGAGAGAGAGTGGGTTCATCTGGGAGCAATGTGTCAAAGGAAATAGAATTTCCTTTCTCCCTTTTACAAAACAAGTGACCTTTGCCCTCTGGGTGGCTCTCTGCCCTGACTGTACTTCTCCATCAGTACAAGGAAACAGAAAGGTACAACACACACATAGATACACACAAAGGAATTTGCAACTTCACTTTAAAGCAGCCATCCTAATACACACACAGGCACTCACAGTACAACAGTCAATATTTTCTGAAGGATGGTCTCCCTCGAGAATGAGCAGGCAATCTGAGGGGGCCCCTGCAATGAAAGGGCCCATGATTGCATTCGACCGCAGCCCTTGCAAAGATGCCTTACATCAAATGCCAACAGATAAAAAGCCATCCGCCAAGAGTTAATCAGCAGAGTAGCTTTCATGGCCACGTTGCAATTTGGCTCAATATCACAAAAAGAAGAGAAGCTATCATAAAAAAGCACCAATATAAATAAAGACATATCCTAAACACATAGATTCAATTGTGTTTCATGTTTCACTTAAAGTGATGTAATCTCAGACCTTTCAGTGGCTACAAGTGATGTTCTGTTTTTATCTTACCATTTGCCAGTGCTGCCTTGACCTTGAGAGGGAGCTTTTGTATACTTTGCATTGTGCACTGATGCTATGACCCCACCCTCCACATCACATCTCTTTTCTCTCATTTGACTGATTCATTTAGGTTTGAGAGCCTAACCAGTTTTCATTCTGAGTCACAATGGAACTGCTTGCACAAGAAGCTGTTTAAGCATTTCGCATGCTGTCTCATACTGTACCGGTGTGATTCTTGTGGAGTGGCACGTTGGAGAAGAAGGAGGCTATTAAGCCCTGTTTCTAACCCCCTTGTATCAACCACCAAACTGAGGAAAACCACCAATAGAGGAAAAAGGTATGCATTTAACCTGGGCAAGAAGATTGAAAAATACTCCAAAATGCACAGTGAATGATTTGAAAGACTTGACTTGAATGACTGTTTCAGGGATTATGCAGAGCAGGGACTATCAAATCAGTGTCATTTAAAACCTTGCAGATGTTAAACATTTCTTTCAGTGCTAGGAATACATTCTAACACTATTAAAATGTTCTGATTTAGAGATTTTGGACGAAAATAATTCAGGAGCCTAAAAGCATCACATTATCTTGATAATCTTGTTACCCTGGGACCATCTTTTACTCTGAGGCCCTAACTTTTTGTGATTTGGAAATAGTGTAGGCTCAGCTGAACAGTTAAAGTTGACTGATATAGTATAAATTGATTTTTAGAATAGTACTGGTCTGTGACAATACAGTTTGTAACCGAATAAGACCTCTACAGACTTTATCCTTGTGTGAGTTTTAGGATGTTTTCATCCATAAATTCTTACCATTTAGGAAAGCACTTGCATAAACAAATTCCAAAATGCTTTATTTACGTACCTTGGAATCATTTAGTCAAAAAGGCAAACTCAAACTTTTGTTTTTAACCTAGTATTTCCAAAAATAGCCACAGCTAACCTGAATGTTGTTGAATGTTACCTGTCACTTTAATATTTCTTGTGCTATTCACATTCTAACCTTGTTTCAGTTCTCTTTGTAGCAGTCCATCCACCTTGGCAGTGGACAGGCTGAAATATCCCAGGAGTAAAATTTTTCATCTTTACCTGGAAATCTAGATGACTGTTCCTTTGGTCTCAGGACACATTGACCCAGACCATTAGCATCAATTGTGTCAGTCTGCATTGACACCAGGGCCTGTCCCCATCCATGTACATATACAATAAAGGCAGGGAACAGTTCTGTTAGACTTACAGTTCCTATATGGTTCATATGAACTAACCTCTGAATTATATCTGATGTTCCTTTGAGTTACAATGAGCTACTGGAATGTGTACTTATAGACATAAAATGCTGGTTGTTCTGTGATTTTAGTATTCTTCCTTGCAGGAATGTTAGGATGCTACATGTCCTGCTGTCACTGAACAATTCATATTAAATTGTAGTTTAATTGTAGTTTTATTCTAAGTTCTGTTCTCTCTCTCTCCTTCATTGTCTCTCTCTTGCACCAGGGCCACCAACTGAAATACCTGTATATGCAGGCTCTGATTTGACATTTTGATTCTTCAAACACACAAACATGCACATCTCATCAAAGATCCCAAAGGTACGGTGTCCTTGGGAGATCAACATTTTGTGGAGCTCTTCATCAGACATCTGCTAAGCGCCTCATCATGAAAGCACAGAGATTTAGTCCCTCGCGTTGCTGTGCCAAGAACGACTGGCAGGTACCAAGAAACCTTTCACTCTGCCGCCAAGGTTATGTGAATGACAACACTGAGTTACTGAGACACAAGGGGAGAGAGGAGACAGCCATGAAGGGGATAAAAACAGGACAGGTAGCCTACAGTCTCATTCATCTGTACATTCTTTCCCTTCTTCGTGTCCCTTTTTTACTTCTATCTTTTTCTTGAATTCCTAGGCAGCTTTTTGTCTCATTTCCCCAGTGGTTTTCCCTCTGTTTATATTTTCTAAAAACACTAATACAAAATCAGTGCTTCCCTCCACAACAGCAGTCTTCTCTGTTTTACTTCCTTGTCCTCATCTCTTTCTCTCACTTCAGAAAAGAGGGGTGCTAATGTGATGTCTAAATTATTAATCATCAGACAACAGTGAGCAACAGGTGCTGCACATAATCCACATGAAGGACAAACAGGAGCATTGGCCAGCCCACAAATCCAACCCAGCTGCCCTCTATCTTTTTTTTTACTTTTCTCCTCAGGAGACACAGAAGAAAGAGCCTGGGCGCAGAAAGCAAACTAACACACAGTCTAAGAAATCCTCACTGAACATAAAATGAGGAAAGATGTGCCAGATATTACAAACTAATTTGTATAAACAAATGTCATTGTTATCAGGCCCACAACTTTATTGTGCTTTTGAATGTGCCAAGGGTGAATGCTGACATCGCCCATCAACAGTTAATCACACAACCTGCACTGACCCACAGTGCATCTCCCATAAATGCTGCAGCAGCTTTTAAACCACACCACACCAGTGATGTTGCATGTTTAAGCCAAATAACTATCATTTGCAGTCATTCCCAAAACATGCAGCTTTAGTTTTTGTAACAACTTGCAGAATTTTCCAAACTTTCAAGATAAAATGTGCAGCTAGTAGACCCATTAAAATACACAGTAATCATGATTTCCCTCACTTCTTATGTACTATAGATTATCTGTTTGTGAGTGGGAAAGACATTTGTGTATAGAGCAGCTAGCCTCATGCTCTTTACTCTTTACACTAATTCACAAAGCCTTGAGGAAAATTGTATTTCTACAACATTACTATTGTCACTGAAACCATACAAGCACTAATGGCATATTGTACCATACCTGCCAAATCTACTGATATGCACATTTGTCCAGCTAAAACAATTTCTTTTGAGACACCACATACTGTATTTCAACATAAAAAGAGGAGAAAGACATAATCAAAGAGGGTGTAATTTAGAAGGAGAAGGAAGTGAAAGAACAAACAAGAAGACAAAGCTTGAAGTTACAACAAAAGACAGAACTGTGTGAGATAATGGCATATCTAGGGTAATTATTCAGAAGGGGATTGTAGGCAGATTGACTGCGCCGTTAGAGATAGCAAACTCATAATAGCTGGCTTACACAAAGATGATAAGGAAAATCAAACACATTTAGTTTATTTCCTGCCTTTTTTCATCATAATTTTACAGTAACAGAATTAACACAATGCCCAGAAAGGATGGGTGAAGTGGAAAAGAAATCAGAGGTCACATCTCTGTATAATTATGAAACAATAGTTCTAATCACAAATTACCGCATAATAAAAATGATTTTCCATTTGTCCTATCAATATGAAACGATGAGTTTGTGTTTTGGAAAACTGCAATCCAAACAGATGTGAACAGTGGCTGATGTTCTTTTGACTCAGCTGCACTGTATCCCCACTCACATCGCATGGTCAGTTGATGCCACTTTTCACTGCATACCAAAAAAACAGCAGGTTAAAAGGACGTCACAGTCGTTTGTGTTGCTCAAATGAGTGGAAGGTTCTGGATTGTCAGTCTGAAAATCTCTGGTATGACTGTTGCCAATCCAAGGTCAAAAGCAAAAGCCATTTACTGCATAAAACAGCAATTCACTAATAATGACTATTCATAAAGGATCACAGATTGTCTGAAACTTTCAGATTTTACTTAGTCATAACTCCGCTCATCAGCCTGTGATCTGTATTTATTTCAATTAAAATACATTTTCATATCGGACAATGCAACGCAGCAGACTACTGGGTGACTACCGTGATCCCCCAACTACATTGTGTTTTAGGATGGGAATATTAATAGAAATGAGCAGAATGACTGTTTAAACAAAAAAAAAAACTAGGAAGTTGGGTAGAAATCCTAATTAGCTTGCTTGGGTTATTATTATTATGGTTATTTCTGCAACAGGATAGTTGTATAAACTTCAATTAAGGTACCACAAAGGTTGAGGAATGTGTACCTGCCAAAGAATCAAAGCACAAGTAAACAGGTCCTGCTGCACTGAGATGCCTGTGAGAATAAATCCACTACAAGCAAGGACCTTCATTCAGACAGCACCTTGCAGACAGTAGGCACTGGTTGGGTTGTAATTGCTGCACATTTCCACCATATATTTCATTTATATTCTATGGTTAATTCACAAGATCACCAGTAAGTGACATTGCACTGAGAACAAGTGGTGTCATCTGTCAACAGTAATGAGTGCAGTTTTCACTAAAATATATTATGTTGTGTGACATTAGCAGCTTCAAGCATGTGAGGCTCCGCGCATTCCAGCATATGACGTGACATTAGCAAACAAAGGTGCGCAGGACATTTAAAGGCTGAGAAAATGCCAAAACATTGTGGTGTACTGAAAATGGGGCCGAGTGAGGGACATTAGATTGTTATGGTTTAGTCCCCCTCACCTGGAGGGTGAGGGAGAACTGGGGTTGGACTCAAGATGGCTGACCCAGGTGCTACTACAAAAAAGGTGGTTTAATGGAATAAAAACTACATGACAACAAAACAGGGTCTATAATACATACAACAAGGGAAGGGCAGTGATGACTAAGGAGACCAGGATGGTAAACACACAAACTAACGACAGGAACTAGGATAGCAAAGGATGAGAACGGACAGGTGAACAAAAAGAA
>NW_018127911.1:538192-549597 GCF_001952655.1 Monopterus albus | reverse complement strand
CCCACGAGTCACTAATAACCCGATGCGACACAGCTGAGGCGTTGATCCCGCAAAAAGGGAGAGCAGGAGAGGAAAAAAAAAAAAGAAAGAGAGGCAGGTCGCGCCGAGCGGACCTGACATAGATATGTTCTAGAACTTTGTCTAAAACTTGCTTTTGTTAACACTAACACTCCATGCAGGAGCATTATATTGTAATGGACTGTGAATAACCAAGTTGCAGTGATTTAGTTGGTCTTCTAATACTATATTTTGAAAAATATAGTATTAGTCATAGCAGAAGTGGCCTCTATTTAGTGTTTCAACTCATGTGGAATATTTGTAATTAGCAATGAAATGCAACCACATGAGGAGAGCCAACTAATGCTTTTAATTCTACTGTAATATCAGATCGATATTATTTTTACAAGAGATAACAGATATTAGAAGGTTCCAGGTTCGAGCACGGGTCGACCCAGGACTTTTCTGTGTGGAGTCAGCATGTTCTCCTTGTGCCTGTGTAGGTTCTCTCCAGGTACTCTGGCTTCTTCCCACAGTCCAAAGACATGCAGCTTAGGTTGACTGGCAACTCTAAATTGCCATTAGGAGTGAGTGTGAGTGTGTGTGCGGTTGCTTGTCTACATGTCAGCCCTGTGATAGACTGGTGACCTGTCCAGGGTGCACCTCGCCTCTCGCCCAATGTCAGGTGAGACTGGCTCAAGCCCCCGGAGCAAGATGTGTCGTGAAAACACTATTTTACAATTAATTCATAAAGTAAAGCTGCTCTAGTTTGTGTACTTTACACTCAGCTATTTTGCCATAATAAAATCAGACTAGCAGGGGTTTCAAATGTTGGCATGAGTGCGCAGTATACCAACACAAGGGTACACAATTGCAACCAGAAATTATGTGACTGGAGTTCTTCCCTCTTGGACTGTCTGCAGAGTCTCTTACTGCAACTTTAAGACAAGGACAGTGCATCCACCATCTGTGGAAATAAATACATGAGAAGCCACAGTAAGTGTCCAGAGATATATGGGCTGTGCTGTAAACTAAGGATTCCCCAAGGGGTCCCTGGCCTGATGATAGGCTACAGCTTTTCTTTTGGAATCCAAGCTGAGAGACAAGCCATCCATCAGGGCTCAACTCACACTATATGAGGCAGAGGGGAGAGAGAACACAGAATGATTAATGTGCCTTCTGTGTGGTCAGTCTCTTTCTTCGGCACACACACACACACATGCACAAACAAGCAGAGGCTCAGATGTGAATGCACTCACATTTACACATTATACAGTGTTTACACACAAGCAGAAACATGTACACAGACTCCTTTTTTTGACTAACCCCTATGTGAATGGAAGGGTTTTGACTAGAAAACGAGACAACTAACTTTTATTTGTAAATGCCCCTGCTGTGCCAACTGCAAACAACACAACCCTACAAGCACACACAGCCATCTGGGGAAGAAAAAAAGTCATCACCATAATCAACCAAAACCAATCAACCGGATGAGGAGCCCATGTTACTGAGCTTACAGGAACATAATTACTACCTGAAATTAGCCAGTTCATATTTTAGGACTAGGACTGAGTATCGAGAAGCTGCGCTGTTGTGATTATGTTCTCCACAGACAAAAACACATCACATCTCAAGGTAATTTATAAGGGAGGAAAATTTTAAAACATAATGAAAAAAGACATCTGAAAATTCCACTGGTATTATATTATGACAAAAATATTGAGAATTAGGATTTTGGCTACTTAGTATTAACAGTATGTAGGACAAATAATTCTCTTATTCTGCTCAAAAGGCCATTTCCAAACTTTCTGAGAATACAGTGGGGATCTGCTCCATGTGAAAGAACAGGATAGTTTGGCCATTAAAAGCTCCACACTCAAGTGGATTCATTTTTGTCTCACCGCAAACGATGTCGGCGAGCTCATAAGCCACATATTAATATGACCACAGATCAATGGGGCTGTGAGCAGTCTGAAGGTATTGTTGATGCACTGGCTGGATTTATGACGCTGCAGTGATGGATACTGTTGACTGAAAAACATCCTTTAGTAGTGCAAACTACTACTTATGAGCAGTATGTAGGAACAGTTATTAGCAAAATAACTTAGGCTGATTGATTTTGAGTAAAACATCAAAATGTGTAACTCTGCACCCTTAAGATATTAGAAATTAAGTAATTATGTATTTAACTACAGCATCTCTGTGAACTATGCAACATTTCATTATGTTGAGGTGCAGTATACAATGCTGCAGAAAAAGACGTTTACTTATTAGATGATTCCTGAAAAAGGCCTGTTTTATATAAAATTTACCAGCACTCTTTGTATTTGGTGGCTTTTCTTTTAATCTCTACCATTTAAGGTTCTTGACTGGACTTGATTTACTTGAATGAATAGAAACTAGAGAAATGGGGGTATTCTAAAGCTACTGACCAGTAGTACTGTATATGTATTGAGCGAATAAAATACTCAAACTGGTTAAGAAATAAATATAATACATTATTTAGAATGACATCTATAAGACATTATACTTATAATTAAATATATGGTGTATATGCATAAGGTGGGAGATTTATACTAGAGAGTTAAGCACGTGTGTGCTATTTTAACAGAATCTAAAAGGGAGTGCATCTGTGGATGAAGTATGCCTCGGTGGGTTAGTTTAGAAAAAACGTTGAAACAACCATGAAACTACAGCAGAAATAATACAAATCAGTATAATGTCATTTCAAGATTCACCACAAGATTAAAAGAATCTGGATCCTTAAAACTGAGTTCCTTAATTTAACAGATGCAAAATCTGTAAATTACCACATTATAAAAGATATTGTGACAGACATTTTCTCTTTCATAAAAAATAATATGAATAAATGCCACATTTTAATGACTTTTGACACCATCTATGGTGCTAAGCACTCATTATTTTTTCAGTAAAGCACTTTCCAGAGATCACCTGTCACTCAAGCAGTGCGAGCACTACTTTAACATCTTTCCTCTGGATTTTCTGTTCTTACTTTGTGCAGCCACAGTGGATGTTTATCTATAAGAAATGGTGGCAGACTGTTACTTTCAGAAAGGCAATGTTTGGGGGAATATTTTGATCTGGCATTGAATCTGACATAACAGAACGAGTTGTGGAAAAATATTCAGCGGCACCCATGCAGGAGTGTTTTTTTTTTTTGGATTGCTCTGTCTAGTATGCTGTCCCAGTCGGGGCGGGACTCTGCTGGCCCCGGGCCCCACACTAGCAGTCAGGCTGATGTATAGGTCCACAGGGTACAAATGAAACCTGTCACAACAAGGGTAATGATGTCAGAGTCACTATAGCTCACTGCTGCAGGAGCAGAGGGAGGGAGATGAGTGGGATAGCGGGGAAGAGAAGAAGGCTGAGGAGAGAGGAAGGAGGTTGATAGTGAATTGAAGTTATTGGAGGAAACATGAAAGGTAAGTAGGGAAAAGGGAAGATGAGTAGGAGAGAAGAAAGGGCTAGGGGAGGAAATAGGCTTGAGGAAGAATGAGAAAAGGTGAGAAAATGAGAATGAAGAATGGGATCATGGCAGTAGGGAAAATCTAGAAACTGGGATGAGGAAGAAGTAGAGTCTAAAAAGGCTGAGGAGAAAGAAGCGAACAAAGAGGAACAACTGAGACAGAAAAGCAAGGACGGACAGATGAATTACAGGCCGTAGGAACAGAAAAGGAAAGAATTGCCTAACAATTCCACCTGTTTTGACAGTCCAACAAACTCCCCTGTATGGCACATTTTAAAAAAGTTCATAATGTACACATGTAGAGTAAAACAGGAAAATATCTAATTCATGTTGATTGGTCATTAGAGTAACTAAAAAGCAGATGGGTCCCTGTTTAATACAAAGTCCTTCACAGCAACTACATTTTCCCATATATCAACCGTGGTAGAAGTGGCAGCATCCTAGTAGTTGATAGTTCATGAAATACAATGTCCAGAGACCAGTGAGCATTTTTTTTAATCTTTACTTGCTGGGAGTAAAAAGGGAGACCAAGGTATGTTAGGGTGTTTTTAAACCGGGTTATCCATAGACGAGTACAGTAGCTGATGTCGACAGGATTTTAAAATGACCTGTGTCCTCTCTTTCTCTTTCTGTCTCTATCAATATCACTGCATCTCTCTCTGACACCTTGTTTCCTTAACCTCTCTGTCTTTTTACTTTTCTCTCTGTCCTCATCCTCCATTATCATTGACATCATCTCTCCTATCGCTCTCTCTCCACAGTCCCACCCCACTTACAACACACACACACACACACACACAGCTGCCTGCATCTTCCCGCCTTCTTCTCTATGGCAATCTCTCTCCATCTGAAGATGTGGTCACTAATGGATTGAAAGTGTTGTGGAAGAACCAAGAGTCATTTAAAGATTAATGTCAGCCCTGATATTTTGAAGGGCAGTTAGCCCAGTCTGCGTGTGCATATGCCTTTGTATTACTTACATTATGGGGACTGAAACCTGTTAACACACACACATTGTAGGGACTCGGCCATCCTTGTGGGGACCAGCCTCTAGTCCCCACAAGAAATCACTGAATTTTAAGGTGGCAACATGCTTTAAGGTTAGGATGAGGTTTGGTGTTAGTTTAAGGTTAAGGTCAGGTGTTAGGCAAGTAGTGGTTATGGTTAAGGTTAGGATAAGTCTACAGGAAATAAATGTAAGTCAGTGTAAAGACCACACAAGGAATGAAAACACAGCATGGGGGTGTGTGGTCCAGAAGAGGACGTGTGTCATCACTGTAAAAATGCCCTCTTCATTATCAGCCATTAGACAAAAACTCAGAGAAATCGCTCATAGAAGCACATATCATGGTTAATTCTATTAGAAAGCCATTAAAACCAAGGATTTTCAGTTAGTAACCTCCCTCACTTGTGCATAACTATGAATGTGCTCTTCATTGTCTTTGAAATCTTTCTCTATAATGTAGCTGTGTATCACATTTGACTACACTTTATGAACCTGAATATTACTATTTAATATTCAATACCTCATTAGATTAGGGCACCGAGTCTGTTATTGTGGACTACACTAATGATGAATTTATTCATCTGAGATATTAATTCAGTCTCAAACTGAAAGCAAGGAATTCTATAGTTCACTGAAATAGTTACTGGAAATAAGAGACCAAAGATGACATGAGAAATAGCCAGTTCTAGTCTAAATAAATTTATTTACAATATGTACAAAAGGGGAAACGATCAGGATGAAAAATGCAATGAAATGCTAGAAGAATGAGTTACAATTGTCAAAAATTGAGCTAAACTTTGGATATAAATTCTTGAGCTTAGATGTGAATCTGGAAAGAAAATTAACTATTGCAGAAAATACAGTGGAAAAACAAAGCAGGACAGTCTGCATCAACCCCAGAGGCTATGCTTGTGTTGGTCTACAAGAATGGAACCTAATGAGCATTATACCCTGTAGTTTCCTTAACTATCACTAAGGATAGCCTCCGCAGACTGTCCTGCTTTGTTTATCCACTGTATTTTCTCCTTGTCGGTCTCTGTTTAGAGTAGGGAGGGGCTGCTCCTCTCTCATACATGCAATCAGCTGTGTGTTTACACACAGTTCTTGAAATGCTAATGCTCGAGGTGTATGGTCATTTAACCAATCATGGGCAACTACTCTGCGTGCACGCACGCCCCTCTTGGTCCTGGTACTTGATTTTAATACTACCTTCTGAGCAGTGCTGAATTTTTGCTCCCAGAACACACCTCCAAATTTTATTGTTGTCACCAAGCAATAATAATACACATTCTTCTTCTTCTTCAAAGCAGACTGAGTATAGTGGAAACAAACACAGAATCTGTGATGAGTTACTTTGCACGAGACATTTTGGTAGGTTTCTATCATAGAAAACCCCCTTTGGTGATGGTTAAGGGAAGTATGTTGTATAATACTTGATCGGTTCTGTTTGTATAGGCTGTTAACAAATTACAAACATAGTTCCTGATTTAATTTACAAATTAGCAATTAATGTCTTAGGACTGTGGGAGGAAACTATTCAGAGAAAACCCACACAGACATGAGAATCCAATCAAACTAATCCCTATTGAATCAGCATGTCTTTATCTTGTTTTTAGAAAACTCCTGAAAAAATCAAGGTTTCAATATAAGCAGGCAGAACCATAGTTTAAGACACCATATCAACCAATTTTTGGCAGAGTTAAACATTTGCTGAATCTCTTGCAGTAACAATTAAGTCAGAGCTCGCAAAACTGGCAGGGTGGACTTGTATTTGGGAGACTCATAACTGGCACACCACATTTCATCTTTGGATGATGCCAAAACATCCTTGAGCAAGACACTGAACCCCCTGGCTGCTCACTCAGTTCAAATCCTTCTGAATAATACAGAAACAACTGGGACTAAAAACCTCTGTTATACTGCAAGGACGTGGTGAGATAAACAATACATGTTACAACATTTCAACCCGTTATTTTTCTACTTTAGATCGTTCTTAATCGAACAAACATCTTGGTCAATTTAATACTTCAACAACGAACATGATTTAAGATTGCCCAAAACACTAAGTGGAAATAATAATGTTTAGAAATACATAAGATCTCCCGCAGGTGCAGTCAAATGTTACAGTTAAGACTTTAATATCAAATCCAGGAAGAGAGAGGAGTGCAAAACTGCAAAAATTGATTTTCAATAAAAGAACAAAAAAGAATGCACCTTCTCTTGTAGGCAGACAGTATCACACAAAGATGCAATCATTTAGATTTCAGCTTCATTCTTAAATGTAGCAGTCAAAACAGAGATAATTTGTAAAGCTATTGTCCCACAATGTCTTAAATCAATAGCAGAGGAGATTATTTATTCTTCTCTCAAGTAACTGATCATTCCAATTTTTCCTGCAGTGGAAATAGAGAATGGACTCGCATATAAATTTTCTAATATTGAACAGCAAAGTAATCTCAGGCGCAGTGACTGAAAAATACACACACAGTGCAGTCAGAGAAACAAGTACACAGACAACACCAGCACAACCAAAAATCTACTGTACTACATATACAGAAGCAGCCCAAAATTTGTATGTCACTAAGAAATACAAAGAGTGCCCTTCAAACATGTTTTACACGCACCCCGTGTCAAATAGGGATCCATATTTAATTGAACAATTGCCCCTCGGAATATCTGTGCATGTTGCTGCTACAGAGAAGCACACTTTGAACATCTGTGGTGAACAGAATGTTCCTGTGAAGCCAGTGAAAGCAGCAGCACAAGCTAAATATTTAATGGGCCTGATAGTTATAATCGCATTTAAGAACAACAGATGTAAACAAAGGATGCCGGTGAAAAAGTGCACCAGCGTTTAAAGCCATATCGCAGAGTGACAGGACAGGCTGGTTAGAGGGAGGGGACGAAAAAAGGGAACGAAGGATAAAAAAAAAAGAGGCACTCAGAGCTATAAAAAATACATGACAGGTGACCATGTAAACAGGACTGGCGTTTGACCCATGAACAGTATAGGATCCTATAACAGGCTGTGCACTTGAATTATTTTTGGAAGGTAGCATAGAAAGAAGAATACTTACAACTTGAAAAGCAGTGGAATGATATAACTTTAAGCTATGTGGTGTGTCCAACAGGCGCTTTTAATATTTTTATTTTTCGAAATGATTCATTTTCAGTCGTTAAAATATTGTAATATATTATAGTATATAATTTTTGCAATATACTAACATGGAATTAATTCATATCCAGTAGACTGTTGGCTAATGCAGTACATATACTCATGCATTTTTTTAATCAGTACCACCAACAGCAGGTATTGTATGTCACTAACAAACAACACATTTGCCTTGTACAGAGTGGTATCTTGCTATCCAGGTTAGTTGTCATTTGCTGAAATTTGGAGATGATAATCATAATCATCTGCAAAATTTTAATTCATTGGCATTTAGTTTGTGGCACTCCACATGCCCAAAAAGATAAAAATGAAAAACTCAACACCTCACACTCTCTCTTAAAGTGACCTACAGACCAGGTGGTTAACACTTTCACTCAAAACAACTTTGTGCTAAAGTACATTTGCCATCTGTCTGTCTCCTGTCAGTCCTGCCTCCAATGGCAGGAGGAAGTAGGCCTGCAGTCATAGATGAAATTCACCTGCTCACGATCACACTGAAATGGATGACAACACACAGTGCTAAGGTGGGGGTGGGGGGATATGTTTCAGGCTGCTGTCTTAACAGAGCTATGCGAAAATGTACTGCTATCATTTTCAGAGCAAAAGGGCCTGAAAATAGGGAGGACATCAGTCAAACAAACTCTCCGTGCACTGCAGAGCAGAGGATAACAGAGGCTTTCCACAGGCAGATAGGCCATGTCTATTGTTAGCTATCTCAGTGATGTTAAGAAGAGTGTACAGATAGCTTTATAATGGAGGATAACTTGGCCGAGGTCAGGAATTTCAGAGTTGGGGGAGTTGATTTAGTTGGGTTTTTTTTTCAGCAATCACAAAACCAGAGGGCATAGATACTGCTGAGAATTGTAAACTGTAAGTCATTTAATAAACATACATAATAAATTATTAAACCTTACAATATATACACTTGAACATTGCTTAAAATATGTCGTTAAGCTATCAATGTTCTCAAAAGTCATCTCTATACCATGACACATCTTGTGTAAATAATTATTTAATTCAGTTATTTGACATACAATGTGAAAATTATTTTAGATGATACCAGGATGTGTTTAAACCTTAAGAAATAATCTATTATTATGACACTATCACCATCATTTATACTTTATTTTATTAACTCTAAATAAGAGTTTGCTATTTTAAGTGCGGTAAAATGAATGTAAAAGCCTTTAAGAATGGGCAAATTATTTCATCATTTAACATTTGAATTTCACAGTGATCATATTTCTTTTATGTTTATTTTTGGAATAATTTACTACTCTTTTGGTGAATTTTCATTGTTTTATTCCCCAAACTGAATCTATATAATTTAGTTGAGCTCTTCATTTTATAATTCACAAAACAACCAAATAAAACTTTTTGTAGTTAGAGCCAAAGGGAGAGCAGACCAGGGGAGACAAGTCAGGAGAGGGGAAACAATAGGGACATTTAAATAACCAGAAACAACACAGGCAATCAGTGGGGAATGGGATGGTGTTGAGCTAAAGGAGCTTGAGGAAACAGAAATAAAACAGCAGACAGAAACAGAACCGCAAAGAAAACGGAGAGCTCAAGAGACAAAGACACAGAGAAGACGAATGATGGACAAAGACCTGGGGGGTGAGGCGGGGGGTCACTTCAATTGACATGAAACAGGAGCAAGCAGCCAGATAACCACAGAACGTTTTCCCCATAGTGGCAATTAAAACAGCACTTTACAAAGGTATACAAGAGGAAGAGGAGGAGGTGGCAGAGGATGAGGTGGCAGGGAGGTTGACGTTTCCACTCACCCTGTCCTTCTGCTGTTCCTCTTTCTGAGTGGCTTTTTTTTTGTGTGTGTGTGTTTCTTATCAAACACCAAAGACTGTGTAGAGTGAACCCTGCTAACTCATTGAGTGTAAACATGTGTTGGTGGTGGGGGCAGCTCTGAAAAATCAGCAGTCCTATATGGAGTTTGTTAAAGGTCTGACTTGGCAGGTAGTGTTTGCTCTCCAGACCACCAGGGCAACCTAGGGCGTTTAGAAGGAGATTCGGTGTGCATTTCTTGCTTTTCTGACTCCAGGGCTCACAGTAGCAAAAAAAAAGAACAAATAGATGGGATTAGAAGAGGGCGGGCTGAGAGGTAAAAGAGGACAAGACAGACTGAAGAAAGAAACATGAGAAGGAAATATGGAAAAGTCAGAGAAGGTGGGGGAAAAGCACAAGGGAGGCAGATGGAGAGTAAGAAGCAGATAGGTTCACCTCTCATTAGCTGGCCTGCCACACACCATGCCACAGAGCAATGCTCCTCCCAAGGACATGAATTAAACAGGGAGCCAACTACCTCAGAGGAAAGCAGCCCTGCCAACACTTAGCCAGGCCTCATAAACAACCAGCTTGCATTTGTCACTTCCTCTTCACCTAACAAAGCGACAGCAGAAATAAATTACCTTTAAGTCGACTTCATTCCTCCTTTCCCTCAGGATCATGTTCTTGCCTCAGCAGCTGGTTTGAGCTAACGACACAAACTGACGGACAGCAAAGAGGTAAAGATCAACAACACAAGGCAGCGGATCAGGGCCGTAAGTTAGTGGTGGTGGCCAGCATAAGCAGCCCTCTTTCTGCATTTATCACAGATCATTGCTTAAATGAGAATTTATTTCAGGCCCCCAGTACTTACAAAGACATCAACAAATAAGCAAACTACATGCTAATAATAATAATAATTTGACCAACAATGATCAAGATGCAAGTGTATTTGCATATATTTGATTGGCAAGATGATTCTGTATTGTGTTGTGGCAAAAGTTGAGTCACTCTCAACTTTTTCTGTCAGAGTTTATGAAAGGAGCTATATCTGAGTGACACAAAAGTACCTCCCCATCCCCTCACTTCCTCCACACTGTATGACCTGAGGTTGCTCTAAAAGCTGTCCATCATCCCTCCCCAACTTGCTCCTCATTATGTACATTCCTCCACAGCTGGAAGAGCTTTTTCATTCTCCTTTTCATCCACACAAGACAAGAGGCAGACTACTCAACTTCCCAATATGCCAGGCCAGCAATGCCATAGTTTGAACAATCACATCCACTCATCTATCATCAGTCTTCCTGTACACTGCTGGACAAGAGTCAGAGAGCTGGAGCTAGGGGAGAAGTAGTCATTAATGCAGAGGGAAATATTAAAAAAAAAAACAGGACTTATATGTGGAACATAAACCTCTCATAGAAGAATGACATTACATACTCTGGTGCAGTAGGTGGCAACATACATTTTTTTAAGTTGGTTTGTAGCCCGCTAGTAAAACTAAAGAAAAAAAAGGAATTACTAGCATCTGCATGCATCAGCCAGAGGAACAATCCACTACACATTCTCAACATAGTCAAGGTACTTAACTGTCACAAAAATAAGAAAAAAAACGTTTTTCTCCTCCTGTCTGATCCCCTGATAGTAAACAGCCCATTAGCATAAAGCTAGATAGGGGGATCTGTCAGATTAAATGCTGCTATTGAGCTAGCCTGTGAAAAAACACAGGTCTGTTAATGTAGCACAGGAAAAACAATTACTAGAATCCAATAATCAATGTCTGGGGACAAAACAGTAAATCTTTGGTGGCTGCTTCAGAAAACGACAACTGGCGGGAAATGGGGTCCCACTAATTAAACAGAAACCTGCTGGTATTCTATCATTAGCTAATAGTTATGCCACTACACCATTTAGCCCATCTGATTACATAGCCTTGACTGACAGAGGCTATGCGAGTCATT
>NW_018127911.1:506392-538053 GCF_001952655.1 Monopterus albus | reverse complement strand
ACTATACTGCTAGGCTAACAGCTCTATTCCTTTGAGGACTTTGAGGGTTCTTCTTCTTTTGTTAACTGTTAGAAATAGATATAGGTGTACAACTGCCAGAGAATTTCTGTTGTAATATATTATTATGGCTCCAAATGTGATTTTAATTAGATGTCTGTATTATTAATGTAAGGGAGATAAAAGATAAATGCAGAGGGACTTTTAAAATATACTAATTCAAAATTAGCTAAATGAATTAAAGAGGTACTTGCACAATGTGTTTTTGTATGAAGTAGGAAAGGTCCTATCCACATTAATGAAATTTGACTAAAAGGGCCTGCTCTATTTCAGCAAAGGCTTCAGAAATGTTATAAGGGTGAGAACCCTTATGAATTAACTGTATAGCCTCTCAAAATGTGCCAGACATAATCGCTTGACTGTAGGACGAATCAAGTAGACAAGCCTATCTGGATTTGTGTGTAGTAGAATATAGACCAAGCAAACAAAGAAGTTCATAATATGTAGTTCTGACTTTAGTTTTAGTACGCTGCAAAAAAAAAAAAAATCACGAGTATATTCAGCTCCAAAACTGTGAAAGAAACTTGCCAATGGGATGAAATCATCTTGTCCAAATAATCTTGGTTCTCGTGAAACACCTCAGTTTATGAATTCCACAGATACAGTAGTGAGAGTGAATTAAATAAAAGTACGGCATGTGTCCATGCTAGAGTATGTATCAAGTCAAAGACAATGTGTTCTGACTTGGTTCTGGAAAGCATAAGACTGCTTTATGCTTTTTTGTAAAACACAGCATTAAAGGTAAAGATAAAGGTAAATAAAGCAGAAATAATGATCGATTGTAAAGGCAGTCAAACTGACATGTCTCCACTTAGTACAATAGCAACCATAACTCTGCCATGATCAATAGTTGTTCATGACTTGCTTTAAAAGGTCCTATCCTCCACCCACTTCTTATCCATTCATCCCTGCCTTATTTCCAGTCATCTCTTCCTGTCTGTCTCATCTATAATGCTACCCGCCTTCATCACATGCTTCCTTACATTTCTTACTACATTCTTCTTCACTGAGTTTTCCTGTATTCCTTAGATCTCTTAGAAGCCTATTGCTTCTCAAATTTCTCACTTTTTCATCTACTCATTTCTAAGCTCATCTCCCTTCCCCATCATTCTATTATGTTTACTTCATTTGTTTATCTATCACTGCCCCTACCTCCTGCTTCTCTTTGACACATTTCCTCCCTTTCCCTCCCTCTCCCCCTTATCTATGATCCATTTCATCTGTCTCTCACTTCTCATCCTTGCTCGATCAGTCCCTCACCTTCTTTCAGTTATTTGATTCATTCATAAATTTGTCCCTCTGATCTCTCTCTTTCTAAACATATTTGTTATTCCTTCTTACCGTCACTCCTTTATTCCCATTCTTTATTGTATCTGTGCAGTTTGTGCTTCCTGTCTTTCTCATTACATCCTTTCTTCACCTTCATGTCTCCCTCTGTTCCTTCATGAACCTCCCTGCATCTTTTTTCAACTGCCCTTAATATCTTTCTTCCTTCACCTCTCCTTACCTTCCTCTGTTCCACCATATCTCCCTTGCTCTCCTGCAATCCACAGTTTACAGGTTTCCCAGGGCACATTGTTGCATCCCAACGGAAGCTTGCACAGCATTCTGCCATAAATAATTGAAGAGGTCCCACATGGCCAGGCACGCTCAGTCTAAATGGATTATTCTGAGAGAGATCAATGCTGGTCTGTGAGGGTTTTATTAGGGCCTGCAGATGAAATGTACAAGGCCACCACCAATTCTCTCCTCTCTCTGTCTTAATTCTGCCTTGCACTTGGGTGACATTTTCCATACCTCCTTCTCCTCCCCTGCACCTTCAACCATCCACCAACTCCCAGTGAAAACCCCACCAGACCACAGGGAGACCATGGCTGACGCCCAACAGTACAGCTCTGAATTAAACATAAATGACCATTCCAGACAGTGTATGAATCATTCATTCTTTATGCTGGCTTTGACTATGATGCAAGCAAGCAGTAAACAGACGAGACCCTGCTGTTTTGTAGAGGCATCAGCCTGCATTCACCAGCATGGCAGGAAACATCCGGTGAGACCCACTGGAAAAAGAGGAAGGTGAAATGCTACGGTGACCTTCAAGAATTGCAACCCTTGGGAGCCAGTGGTGGCTGCAGTGGTGTATAACCCTCTGCAAGCAGCTCTCCCCAAAGACAGTTACATTTGTCTCATCCAGTGAGAGGTTTCCAAATTGTCTGCTTTCCAGAAAACATCCTGCCAAGCTGGCAGCCATGGACAACCTTTTAGTTATTTCAAGGTGCTGGGTCCCAAAGATAAGTAAAGGTAAAAATATAAACGGTTTACCTCATACTTGAACTGTAGGTTTTTGTATTCTGTAAAATCTCCTTCATGCATTACCTGCATCTTCATCCTCTATCCCCAATCTACATGCTTGACAATACAAGAATGAAAACTTAAAAGCTCAATTTTACATTCAAATGGGTACATAAACAGCTACAGCACAACTAGACCACGTAATCGACAAACCATTCAATGAAATTACTGGAAATGTCACTTCTCTTGAACATCCCTGTTTGGCATCAAAGTGTAATGATAGAGAGCAACAGTTTTTACAATGGGTACAGCCAAAGCCATCATTCATTCATATCCTTTAATTCCTGCAATAACTGGATGTAAAATAACTGATCAAAGCCTCTACACACTAAAAATATATTCCATCACTATTTATTTAAGTCCTATTATAACAGAGGTTTTCAAACAGTGAGGTGTTGGGGTAGTGGTGAGTGTGTGGGTATCACATGAAGATAATGCATGAGCTAAAAGGCAAAGACTGTACGACTTCCAGGAACTACGTATAATATGAGAAACTTGGGCTGCATCTCAAGAGGGGAGAGGAGGCTGCCTAGATGAACCATGAGCAAGGATACAAGAGAGTATCCTTCAAAGAAGTCTCATCTTTTAAGGACCAACATGCCCTGTTATCAGAAATCACTCGGTGACTGGATTGATCAGAGGAAATGACATCTCATGTCTCTTAAAACATGTTTCCTTGATTCCTCTCTCCTCACATCTTTTCCTGGCATCTTATATGGGCTGGACTAATACACAAGAAAAACATGCAAATATAGAAACATGGATGAATATGAGAGACTTCATCCCTAAGTAATAGCAGCCTAAAGCAAAGAATAATCAAAATTAACTTTTTTCAAGTTGCACTATAAATATTTTTGACATAATAATAGATGAAGGTGTGTGTGTGTGTGTTGGGGGGGGTGACAATAACAATAACTAACAATTCTGCATTGGTGTCACATCAGATTATTTTTCCCATTGCCAAACTACTGCTTTAATAGTGTTTTCTCATTAATGTCCCCCCTTTGCTGTGTATTTTATACCTGAACACATCGTTTGTGCATATCATCACATTTTCCAAACACACATTACCACTGCAATTATTCACAAGTAAAGAGCCTCTGAACACATAACATGCTGCTTTAAAATGAGGATGTGTTCGCGCTTCACCAGTGAAATGAAATGTTCGAAAATACAGATGCAAAAATTTTCTTCCAGTCATGTCCACATTGTTTTGATTGGGATCATGACAGGAGTAAATTAACAGGCTTATATATTTTACTGGTAGACAGGGCTTTGACTGCCATCTCTCACAAGTGAATCCTGGGAATGGAAGAGACATCCTCCATGACTCTAGCACTGGCAGTCTTCTCCCTTCCTGACATCATGGCTTGTACTAGAAAAATGTGTGCACATCAAAGCCATTAAAATGTCAAGCTTCATGATGGGATCAAACCAGGTCAGAATGTTCAAGGATAATTTGTGAATTTTTTTGCTCTCATTCTAGAAGTCAAGAGAGAGCTTACTTCTGAGCCATTTGAAATGACAAGCCAGTGTTCAAAAATGCAAGGACAAAAGAATATTCCAGCTCTCATTTGCATATGGATTTGAGGACCATATGTTTCCTGACAAGATTTACTGTACAATATGGGTCCATTGGACAGAAGGTTGAGTACAAACAATGCATTATGCTACCTCTTCTTTCCATTTCTCTAATGATTAACTTATTGTAAATTACCTTTGCAGTGCCTGCTACTGGTGTTTTGGTTTTAGCTGTCAATCTTTCTCTGGCTTTATTTACCTTGACCATTTACATGTATTGAAAACAAATTACATTTGTGTGTTTGCATATGGTTCAAAAGGTGGGGGTGAGGATGGGATGAGATGGGATATTCTGAAATTGACATTCTCCTATTTAGAATTTCAAATTCTGTTACAGGCAGGAGGAAAACATGAGAGGAAAAAAAATAGTCTTCTGTTTATCTGGAGGTGACAGCTAACAAGCACTCTCCTGGTAATTAGACTGCCGCAGTCCACATGGGCGAAGCACTCCATAAAGTGTGCTTATGATTAAATATTTTTCCTTTCTCTCCCTCTTTATTTTTTGTCTCCTCTTGGTTTGCGTATTTGGGCTTCCTTACACAGCCCTGCCAACCATCTGTATCTATTTCAATTTTGACATGGCCACACGTTTAGGCTTGGTGGCTTGTAATAAGATTGCAGAACATGACTTTTAGTTCATCTTGTAAAAATATATGTTCATGTGGGTGTAACCAGACACGTCTGTCACGGTGAGCATGTTATTTACATTTTCAATGAGCACCAATCACTATTAACAGTGGTGGCCTGTCTCACATCCCAGCTGGTGACAGGTAGGCATGACTGAAGTGCATTGTTGCAGGAGAAGCTAGTGAATGCTTGATCATGCCATCCAATCACTCGTTGCATACATACAGAAAGCCTGGGTGACTAATGTCAAGTTGAGAAATGTACAGTACAGAGTGGAAAGCTAACAAACGACATGTAGGTCGTACAGGTTGGAGGATATGTTGGGTTTAAAGCTGTACCTCAGATTCATGAATATAGTTTAAAAATAAATCTATTATATGGTTGTTCTTAAAGAAATCCTTTAAGTTACTAGGAACCTTAAGGTGGCTCCACCTAGAGCTTAGAGGAACCAGCAGTGTACCATTACTTTGTCCTGTGTGTGGTCAAATGTCCAACATGGGTATTTGATTGCTCCTTGAACAAATGCTGGGTGTGGAGACGCTTCATAAAATGCGCCCAGCCCATTAAGTCTGAGGGAAGCACTCCAGTAATGGCTGTCCTTCCGCAGGCCTGCCTATTAAGACAGCAGAGAGTGGGCGACTCCTTCCTGTCCTAGTGATCATGGGGTGGCACCACGGACGTCTTAATATTACAGTGAGGACTGAAACATACATGTATTTCTGTGCTGATTTGGAGATCAGAGTTATAATTTAAATTGAAATATTAACATTTTACAAATGGTATCCTAAAATCCCAGTGGTGTTGTTGCACATAAAGATGCAGCATCACAAAGAGGAGCAGTAAGTGAATGCAAATCTGTGTTAAGCTGTATACACTAGCTCATGCATTACATAATTTGTTTCATCAATGTGCAGCCCCACATATTTTAATGTCTTCTTTGCAAGAGGCCAAACTTTCTTTTTTCGGAAAATATGCACATGAGATTTGGAAAAGGCAAATTTCAAGAAGCATATGATTGGTTGCCTGAATACATTTCTGGTAGCATAAGCTTGAATATAATGAGGAAAGGAATATGGCCTATTTCCAGAGCGGTTGAACGCAAGCCAGGGGTGTGTGCGCCAGTACGAATCCATTGCAGGATGTTACCTGCCTTGCTCTGATGCTCCTGGGCATTCACAGCTGTGTATGCGCGTCTATGTTGGTCGGAAGGAGGGGGAGAGGGGTCACTCCAAATTTCTCATGTGCGTGGGCATAACAGGGAATTGTAATACACAGCAACATCATAAATTTGATTAGATTACAATGCACTGCAAGCCATTTCCAGGCACCATAAAAGGCTATAACTAAGTTACCACGGGCACAGCGAAAAATGAATAAAACCATTTTCTTTTAACAACCCGGGCGATGGCCAGATATTGTTCTCCCCTGTGCTTTTATGAGCTTTGTAGACGCGAGATGCGCTCATTGCTGATCGAAACAGGAGACGAAACAAGATAGAAAATGCACAACTTCGGGAATATAGTAGACTCCATTGCTCTGTTATACTATTCAGATAACAGACATCTTTTAAGAATATCTTTTATATACACAATGGACTCACATAAGGCTCCTCCACATCTTTTGAAACTTTATCGTGTCATGTCACATTCATTTTAGTCGAATGGAGCCTTATTATGTGGCAGCAAACCTGTGCGTAATGTCAAATAGCAAACGGGTAAACAAATAAAGACAGCCAAAGCCCTGTTTTTTTTTAAACTATAGCCAGTTTGAAAGGTTGAAATGGAGACATTCATAAGCAAGTTTTATGTTCCTCACTGGACATAAAACAACATCAAAGCTATCACAAAGGTCTGAGAATTACAACCGGATCTCCATATACCGGAGCGAATTTAATTCAAGTCGGAGTTTCAAGTATTCAACAAGGGCATCACCAGCACTTACAAAAAGTCAGTGTCATTGTTGTGCTGACTCCACCTCGACGGAGCTGTGGAAAGCTCGACTTGCACACGTCGAAATAAGCCCATCTCTGTTGTACATGCCATTAACAACGCGCAAAGGGGTGTAGACCAACGAGTATTCTCAAAAGTTCAGCACGTATACCTTAGGTTCTAATATCACGTCAAACAGCGCCTCGCCTGCACACATAGCTACTAACAGGAGGGAGAGAACGAGACAGAGAGAGAGAGAGAAAGAGAGAGAGAGATGGGGGGATGTGGGGGTGGCCAACGATATATCGGAAATGGCATTTCCAATCGATGCCTGCAAGAACTAAATGTGATCTATGGGCATGTTCATATTAGTGGATTCTCACGGTTGACTTGGTTAATGAAACACTCCCCTGTGGAGATGCACTTGCTAGATGAAGCGACCCCCCACTACCACCACCACCACCACCACCACCACACACACACACACACACACACACACACACACACCTCCGCCTCCCCCAAAAAAGATGATTCAGAAATATGCGTTACGCTCCAAAGCTATACGGCGCATACAAATGAAAGAAAATATGAATCGTCGCTCCCCTTTCAGCAACGAAACCACTTTTATCTGGGAGATTAAAATTGTGTAATTAACGTCAGTAGGGGAACTGCAAGGGAAGCCGTGCCTATTATGCATGTCGCTGTAAATGAAATCTTCCGTACTCCGTATGCACTGCCACCGGGAGCAACCCCGGCAGCAGGTTTGCGGTGGCAGACCCGGGTCTCCCGCTGACTCCGGGACTACCGAGCATCTCACTCCATCGCAAAGATCCGTGACACCTGAAACCAGCTTCTTTGCAGTATTCTGAAATGATGTTCCTATTAGAGCACTTGTCTGCGTCTCAGTGTTAAAACGGGGGTGGGGGGCTCCGAAACCAAACACGCTTAATTTTTGTTTAGGAGTTTAGACTATTACAAATACAAACGCGTTAAACCAATTACCAACTCTTGTTAAAACAAAGAAAAAATGGATGACAAAAGTAGCCAAGCAGAGACAGGTAAAAAGAGAAAAGGAAGTGTGCCTACCTTTCTGTCAGCCTCGGAGTTCCTCTTTCTTTCCTCTCAGCTTATAAACCCTCACATCTTCATATTTAAAAAAATGCGATAATCCCTGGGTTTGTGTTAAACGTGTGCGTCCCTGCAGCAGGTCCAGTGAGGAGGGGTTCACGGGTTCCTTTGCCGGGTTAAACAATGTTTTTAAAATCCACCCCAAGAGCGCAGGTTGCTCAGGACGCGTCTAGGTACAGCAGGAAGATTCACTCCCTCAGCAGCAGCCACCGTGCGCACTTGGAGAAACCAGAGCTTTGTGCGCGCAGGAAGGTTGGGAGAATGATGTCATGCGTCCGGCCCTCCCTCTCTGGCCACCCCACAACTCACGGCTCTCTCCATTTTTTTTCTCCCTTTCCTCATCGTCTCCCTCTTCCTTTATGGCACCTTATTTTAACGTTTGCACTGAGAAAAAAAAAGACAATAAATCTACATTTAACACAAGACATAATTAAACTGATATATATATATATATATTTTTTTTTTATTTTAACTACATGAATGCAAAAACATTAGCCTACATGTTCTCCGAAATTAACTAAACCCTGTAATGTATTATAATTATTTGCGATTTTGTGTGTGAAAACATTTTAATTTTTGTTTAAATTAGGTTTAAAAGGTGGAAGACAAGGCTGCCAGCTTGCCTTTAAGAATTTTTTTTTTACAGTGCTCCTTTTGACGTGATGAAGTCATGTCGCTTCCCCACGCCTCACTGAAGCTACCCTCCAGTAGCATCGTCAGCCTGCCTTTACCCGGGATAAGAGGGGAGGTAAGGTAGCATGAAACAGACCAATGAAGATTGCGCAAGGCAGCCTCTCTCTCCCAGTGCAGCCGCCGCATCTTAAAGCATCTTCTCACAATTTTAAGTGAGGTTCTTTGCGCATGTCATTTATATTGCACTGCAGTCAAAACGCATTCTTAACTCATTTGGTCTTGTTTTGAGTCGCAGCAATTTGGGTAATGCAGTTTCTGTTAATGGGACTGTGGATGACTTTAATGTATTCCAGTACGCAATTCATTTAAAGTTTTGTCATGATCAGTTCTTATTGGCATTACTTTCAAAAATACTGGCAAAATCTGTAAAACAACTCTAAAGTATAGTTTTAGGTTTTAGTGAATAACCCTGAATAAGTGTTTTTTATTTTATTTATTTTAGCAGGGGGTGGGCATATTTAAAATACCTTCATACTGTATCTATTTGATTTCCCTACCAGTGAGCAAGCTGCACAATATTTTCTGCACCATGACTTTGCTACTGGCTGCCTGCTGAAAAAAGGGCATAAAAACAGAAAAAGACTGCAAAGGTATTTAATCAGTCAACTTCAGCTGCAGGTTTTACTTAATCAAATCTTTAAAGTGGCATGGCTGCTTTCCTCTACACTATTTATTGGAACACAGATGCTCTTTAAGAGACAAGCTGAAAAGTAGCATATTGCTAGAGGCTGGCCATTCATGCTTCCTCTAATGCATGGACTTGTTCCTTCAGAAATACACTTAAGGTGAATCTCAAACCCCCCTAAGGTGTTAAGATTCTTTCATTTGTTTTGTGTCTTGAGTCAGTTAACCTATCAGTCTCTAAACATAGTAAAGGGCTATCACATAAGGTACTCTCTGGTTGTATATCATGTGCTGAACCCCACTCTGTAGTGAATTTATTAGACCTGAAATTAAGCAGATTTTTTTAAATTAGTCTGAAAACTATACTGAAATAAATACCAGCACCCTTAGATTGGCATCTGCATTTGCTAGGGTGACAGATTATTTTGACCCTTTTCTATCCATTGTACAGTGCATGGCAGGTAATAGCTGACATCAGCTGAAGGAAAGTGTAGGTTTAGTTAGCTATGCACTTTCAGCAAGTCAGATTATCAAATAACTAAGTGAATTCAGAGTTAATCAACCTTTGAGGAGTGCTGAGATTGATACTTGATAGAGTGTTTTGCAGGGGATGAGTGATACTATGAAAGTACAAAAGAGGTTCACATGTCTCCCTGTCTCCTGATAAAATGACATCAAATGGTTGGACCTTACACTCCACAAATTTCCCGTGGCATTTGCTTGATTCACTCTCCTTTAAAGATGCTTACTTTCAAATAAAGATGAGACAAGAGGTCTGATTTTTTCACAGCATCTCTGTTCCTTGTATTTCATTCCTTCTCCTTTTCCCATCACCTGCTTCCATTCCAATGATCAACTTTTTCTTCTTCTCCCACTTCTCCCTGCTCAGTTGACCTTGCTTCTCCCTAACTCCTTTCTTCCTTCCTTAACATGTCCGCCTGTCTGTGGGAAATGCACACCAATCAGAGAGCTAGGATTAGTGGTTTAATTAAAAGGAGAAGATGTAGTTCTGTCACCTTGTGCTGAACACAGAGAAATCAAGGGCCATTGGCTTGAAGAAAAGTCAGACAAGGTCATTCACTGATTGGCAATTTCAGGAGTGTTACTTAGTCTACCTGATATGCTAAAAGAACTTTGACATACAGGGATGAAGATAACGCACTACAGTGGAATTAGCAGTACCAAAGTGCACTCAGTCCACATTTACTCTATGTACTACACTGCCTGTCTACTGCACGTGCAATCAAAAGGTGCACCTGTTTATAACTGAAGGTTTTTCATAATTCTTTATTGCACTTCTTCTTATGCACTTTCCTGACAATATATACATATGTCTCAGATTTCTAATGAAAAAAGTTAGAATATAGAGACTGGTCAATATTTTTCTGTTATTCATTTGTTATTTGCTGGATTTCTTTTAACATTATTTTTTAATTTTCACTTTGGACATACTGAAATTTCTGCCGTTCGACTGCCCTGATAGCCATCACCATATTATTCTCCTCTCTCCAGGAGACAGTCCCCATTTCAGATGGTGGCAGTAGGAACTGAAGTGTGATTATACACTTGATTGAACTGAACCCAGAGCAAAACACTGAATTACATGTGTCTAGTTGTACACCAAGTTCTTTTTTTTTTGTTCCTGTTGAATAAGTGACTGTAGAATATTTAGGCTATATCCAAAGTAAACTCTGGTTCTTGGAACATTAATCAATATCAACTCAATGGCTTGTTTGTAAGGACCTCATGAGCAAAGGCATAAAAGGGCCTGGTTCATTCCTTTAGTCCATATTTCTTTGGACTGGCTTATCAAGAAAAGAATAAACATTATACATTAAACTTAACATATTTTCTAATTCCATTAGATCAATAATTCTAAGATAACACAGATCGAACACATATACAGTACTTCCCAAACGTACTAATCAAACAATATTTAACCACAAAAAAACTTCATTGATGCACTGGGTAACCAAATGTGCTCTTGGTTGAAGACATTTAAACTATTAAAAAAGCAAACTTGCACAGTCCAAATGGTTGAAAAATAAGGCACACACATGTGGCCAGTAAGTGTCTTTGTTCTGAAAAAAAGTTTTGCCACTGTTGAGTCAGCATCTGAAGTAAGCAACAGAGCTCCACCCATACAGGAAGCAGTAAGGTTAGGTAGAGGGGAGAAATATTTTCACGTTGACTGAGGAGAATGACATACACCAAACCAAATACACGAGTTATTTTTATGGGTTCATTTGGACATTTGGCTTGTTTGAGTTGGTATCCAGTTTGTGAAATTTGGCTTAAGCTCAGTGACGTTGAAATCAGAATTGGGATACAAGAAATGTACATCTTATAAACTTGGTTGTCAGCTGACAAATTATTGCTCAATTAAGCTAAATCTTTTACCTTCATAGTGGGTGTGAGGCAGAACCTCAGCTTACCATGAGTGGGTGGGGCCAGTCCCAGCTGAACCCAATAGCTGGGAGGGCACCCCAAAGACAGAACACAGCTTATCCTGATATAATAAATTTGAAAACAAAAAAATTTGTTAAGACCACCATGTCGTAAATATCAGTAGCTCCTTACTGAAAAAACTGTCTAACAGGCTATATGAAGATAAAAATATAAAGAAAACTGAGACTTGTAAATTACTTAATTGCAGCCAAAAACAAAAACTGAATGAGTGAAACACAAGATTAGAATGAAGAGAGCAGTGTTTGCAGGTTGACTGTATAATGGAGTAGCTGCTACTATTATGTTCATGCTGGAGAACTTAGGCAGTAATGCAGATATGGCTTTTGAGCAGAGATTCTTTGTTACCATGGGAATCAAGGGAGGTCCCATCCACACAGCCACAACAGTCTCAGCTGTTAAAGATCTTAGGCCTATGTAGTTGAGGGCTTGGGAGAGGGGGGGCTTCAATGCAGTGACATTTAGGAAGAACAGAATGGCTCTAAATTGGAATTCACCACAAGCAGCATGTAGTCACTATCTAAGCATCCAATCCTTTAAACCTGCACTGGCTCTGGTTTTTCTTTTAAATTTAAAACTCCAGCTCAGTGCTACCCACTATTATTTACAACTAAGACCTTGAGTAAGTCAATGCAATATACAATAGTATGTTGCTCCAAACAATTCACGCCATTTCTGCAAAGCTTAAAAAATGTTCAAATTCTTACATTTTTTCCATAAAATTGTCCAACTGGAAAAAAAATTGTGACAATTCATCCAGTGTAAAACTGGATCATTAAACCTATGATAAAACAAAAAATACACAATGCTTTAGAAGAACTGGGATTGATGCACTTAACAAATAGGACTAAAATTGAGGTGTATCATTTCCACGAGACGTGTCTCACAGCAATGCAGCTGAAATACTTTTGGTGGAGACATG
This sequence comes from Monopterus albus, assembly GCF_001952655.1. NCBI lineage: Eukaryota > Metazoa > Chordata > Actinopteri > Synbranchiformes > Synbranchidae > Monopterus > Monopterus albus. Next base: position 525,675 of record NW_018127911.1, on the reverse strand, counting down.
GTGTTAGAGCTTTGTTTAAAATGTCATCTTCAAATAAACTTCCATAATTAGCTAAATTATTACATATTAAAAGTTCAAACTGATCCACTTGAAATACAGAAATCTAGGTAATGCTACATGGTATCATAGGAAGCATTAAAGTTGCCTTAAACTCATGTCAGGGAAAAATACAGCCTCATATACAGTGATAATTCACTGTGGAGTGATCTGTTTGTGCAAACAGAACTCTATCAGTTCAGTGAGAGAAATGAAAAACTTCAGAAACACCTTTATTTTTTTTTTGTAAATTGCTCTGAACCAGGCTGGGATGTCAGATCCCATCAAAGATACACATGTATCCAAGTGTTTTTGCTCATGTTAATGTAAGGCGGAATGGGTAGAAACCACCCACCAAATGTTGCACAATGTGCTGTGGCCTAAGTAAAGATTTTACCTTTGCCAGTAAGTCAGTGAGTAGGTAACATGACAGTGTGAAGGGTGCAGGTCGTAACAAAGGCAAATGGAAATAGAAGCACTGCTGTACAGGGCAATAAACTGTCTAACACAGACATGTAATGGCTGTGTGAGGTGCTGGTGTATACTACAGCCACTGAGAGGCTCTTGGCTCATTAGGTTGAGGTATTGAAAGGATGAGTGGGTGCGTGAGCAGGTGAGTATATGACATGACAAGGCTTTGATGCACTGACAGGTAGAGAGCTCATTCTCCTGCTCTTCCCCTGTCATCTTTCCCTCTTTTTACTTCTCACACATTCTCTCACTCTTGATAAACTCAGTAGCTGGATTATCGTTCCCCATTCTGTGTCTTCGGTGTTTCCTCCCTCTAAGCTCTCCATGCCGTCTCTTTTCTACTACATCTTCTTCTCACTTTTTCTTAGTCGTTACCTTCTCCCTCTCGCTGTGCTCTGTGTGGCTATCTATAGCAACAACTTGACAGGACATTGAGGCGGGCGAAGGTGTGAACATCCCTCGGGGGACAAAAGAAAAAAAAAAACAGATGATATCTGTGTAAATACAAGATCTTCACAAAGTTGGCTTGTCATCATAGCAGCTTTAGAGAATAACTGATTAAAATAGTCCTGGGTGGGCTTGTTAGGATTCATAATGTAATAACAAGTAGGAAATAGTGTGAATGAGCAATCTGCACCCACAGTGGCTGGCTGCTGCATTTGGTCATGTCTACCAGTTGGATATGATTTTAAAAATTTCTGTTATGATCTTCTGGTTTCTTTTGTTTTTATACCATTCTCTCTTTTACAGTCACACATGGACACAAATAGATTTGTTGGAGGGAGGTGGGGTCTGGGACCATTTCTTAGGTTTTGCTGATAGAAATATTTAAGTTGAACTTCTTGTCATGTATCTATCATCTCTACTTACTGTATTTTATGTATTTAACTTTTGTAGAGCCAGCCTTTGGTTACTACTGCCTCAAGCAAAAGCCATCCCATTTAAGAATTGCATACTTCCTATTTTCATACATGATGGTGCAGAAAGATTTTCAGCAGAAAAGATTGTGTTAGAGTGAGATTGCACATCTACAAGACCTATCAGACCATTTGTGGGACTGGACAACATAAAACAAGCAAGCAAGCAAGCAAACATAACAGTCACATGTAGACCTGTACTCAGTAGAAGGTTATTGCACTTGAGTTTGCATTTCACATTTGACAAAACAGAGCATTTGAAATATAATCCTATACCTTAAAATGTATTGAATATGTCTGTATGAAACAAATCCAACACATGTATTATGTTCTACATATGGAGTGTTAAAAGTCAGTTTTGGACTTTTGAACTCAGGGTAAAAATGTTTAAATAAAAATGTTTTTACTGTAAGAGAAGAATAGAGAGAGCACCTGTGGTTGGGATTTGGGTGTACAGTGAAATAACTGGTGTTACAGTCATGTTAGAGAAATAAGGCACTAATGGAGATATTGCTTTTGATGTGAGATTCTTTGTTACTATGGCGATCAAAATAAGCCCCATCCACAAAACATCTACAGTTAACTTCACAAGAGGCCTATGCAGTTTGAGTACATGCTCACATAGTTAAAATGTTTTGTTAGACAGCAGGTACAAACCATTCACCAATCAACCTTTCCAACAGGCTTGTTTTATTGAAGTTCAAGACCATTAACTTGTCAGTGGCTTTGTTTTTGTTGAGGTCAGCCTCACAGAATGTGGTGACAGCTGCATGTAATGATAATGTGACAAACACAAAAGCTATTTTACAAAATTACAAATAGCATTCAATGGGTGCTTGTAGCATGTTCTGCTAAACCATGCAGGAGCTCCCCTGACCCAATATTATGCACAGAAGCTTTACATACAGGGCAACCATCCACTCATCCATTATCTGTACTGCTTATCCTAACAAGGGTCGCAGGGTGGCTGAAGCCAATCGCAGATGACACTGGGTGAGGGCCAGGGTACACCCTGGACAGTCTATCATGGGGATACAAGGCAACCAGAGACAAACAAATAAATAAATAAGGCAGTGAGTCATTGAGTCAGGCCACAGCTCATGAGTACATTATCACCTGACCTTTGCTTGCACCGCTACAACTGTCTGCAGAACAGCATCCCTCTCACACCAGAGCTGTGATAACATCTGACTTAACCTTGATGAGATGAATCACTGCCAACAGTAACACTGCCTTGTCACAGCTAGAGAATATCACCTTTAGGGGATAAAGGTAACACTAGAAGAGGAAACAAGCTCAACAGATCAGGCTAAACTTCAGAGATGGGCTTGGATGTAACATGTAGTGCTGCATTCAGCATAATTTGCTTCTCCAATGTATCCTATAAATTGGCACACATCTCCAGTGCCAATGTGCTCCTCTAAAAAATGCAAATAGGTTTTTGTTCTTCTTTACTGTATAATCTCGTGTCCTTAACAGATGGAAGTCATTCAACTGACTTGGAAGTTTAAAATTAAATTGAGTGACCTTGGAAAAGAGTGTCCACAGTGTAACTAAACCTCTTTATCATCTTTTTGGGTATCATTATATCTCATGTCTTTTGCCTTGCATGATTTTTTAGGAAATAAGATGATAGATAAAAGACAGTTTCAACATCACATTTAACATTTTACTCAATTTGAATAGTCATAAACATAATATTTCTGTGTGCCACATTTGTTAACTGCAACATTTAGTAGATTTGATAGAAGTGAAATAAATTTCAAAGTATTAAATGCATCTTTCATTGTGGCGTTATGCTAGTGCAACACTGTCGCCTCCCAGTAAAAAAGTTCTGGGTTCAAAACTAATGGTTGACTGGGGCCTTTCTGTGTGGAGTTTCCATGTTCTTCCTGTACTTGCATGGGTTGGGTTGTTTGTGGGTACTCCGGCTTCCTCCCACGATCTAAAGACATGCAGGTTAAGGTTGGGTTAACTGGCAACTCTAAATTGTCCCGTAGGGTTGCATCAGGAGGGGCATCTGGCATAAAACCTAATGCAAAGTCCATTGTGGTGACCCCAGGCAGGGAGCAACCAAAGGAGATAAAAAGATATGTCTTTCATTATCGTGTGTTATATTATAATTGCGGACTATTATTATTTCTTTAAAGAATTCCCACCTCTTCGACTTTCTCTAATAATTCCTAGCAAATACTGTATTAATGAGTCTGACAATTAACGAAGACGGCTGATGTGCTATTATTCAAGGGTTTAATAACAGATGAAATCCTGAGAAACTGAAAATTAAATGGATCCCCTTTAGCTGGTATGGTAATTAAAAAATAATGGAAAAATTGTGAGAGTACAGATACAGTGGCAGTCAGATGGAATATATTACAACACATAATTCACTTTGGGAGGCCAGAGGTCACAGTAGAGCCCTGTGGAGGTGTTTATGGTTTGAATCAGTGAACCCTCTGTGATGGGATGTGCCCACTTGATAACCCATTGATAAACCTTTGCTCCCTACTCAACATAAAAGGTATGCAGGTGCGGCATATTCATGAGTAAATCCTTAACTTGAACCTTTTTCATGCTTTAATGCATTATACACAACACGCAGGAGGTCAAAAATAAAATAGATAAAATACCTTTTATCAATAGCCTCTGACTTTGGTGCTAAGGTGACTACTGGCTAACAGATATGTGGATTTTGTACTGCAAAAAAATGGGAACTGAACCCTGTTTGTGCTTTAACTGTGAAGCACAATATAAAGCGGTCAGGCTGCTGATAAAATGTAAACATGGACATAGCTTTCACTTATGAAAAGTCTATAGAGTTCATTGTGTCTGCGAATGAGAAAGCATCGCTATCTTGAAACTAAAATAGATATGGAAACAAATGGGTTAAAAGACATATTCATTCACTCATTTATTCATTCACACCATGTGGCCAGTTTGCACTTTGAGATTAGAAAAGGCAATAGAATTATATGAATATGCCTCTGAACACGTAAATATTGATGTTATTCGCAAGTTGCTTTCTTAATAAAATTTAAAGAATTGCTTTAACAAAGCAGGTCTGACAAACTCATCACTCTTAAAAAATAATGTAGGAATCATGAGAATAATGTCTCCAGTTACGTGAACGTCAGTTTTATTGTGCTATAATAATATACAAACAGCAGGCTAACTATATTTTAATCCCAAGAGCAAATTTACTGTAGGCTGATGATTTGTCCAAGTATAACAATAGCCATCTCAGCTAAAGTGTTGGAGGATGCCTCTCCACTGCCACTGCTACTGCTATTGCTATTGCTTGTAGTGATCCCTGTACTCTTAGTCTGCTGCTGCTATAAACTCTTATCTGGCTGTTACGCATGCACATATCTGTCTTCTATATTTCCAGCATCTCAGTTGTGTCAAGGAAATGGGAATAATGACAGAATACTAAAGATATGGATTTATTAAGAATATTGTTTTCTAGTTCTGCTGATTGGACAGCAGATGGAAGAGGATTATGTGTAACCGGGGTCTTTAGATCTAAACCTGACAGTTTTAAGTCAACAGTATCAACTTTTTGAGCCCAAGTGACAACTTTGAACTGGGAAGACAATGAGAAATGAAAGCATGAACGCTGTAGGATTATCAAGTAAAAATGTAATGGATATGGAGTTAACTGCATTACTTAGTCTGCCTCATTCTCCTTGGCTGTGTTTCTCCCTATCCATCTCTTACGTATACAAATAGTGCTCTTCAATCCTTTAGGGAGGTGACCGTGGTGAAAAAGAAGATCCTTTAGAGGCCCGTCATCCACAGTGTCTGCAATGTTGATTTGGGGTGTTTAACTTGAGCTTCTCCTTCTGCCTCTATCTGTCTTCATCTGTCTCACTGTGTCTATGCTTCCTGGTGTTTGTGTTGGCATCACCAATCATTAATCATCTCTGGCCATGACAAAAAACACTCTGAGACAGTTTCAGTAAAATACAGCTTTGACACACACACACACAGTAGCATATGATATACTGCATACATGTACTATTAGAAACACACACACACACCCCCAACCATATGGGCATGTTCTCAACACACCCTGCAGTTGCCATGTAACCACATTTTTCCCTTTACAGCTCTCTTTCTCACATATGCATGTAAAGTGAGAATGTCTGTAGTTCAACTAGATGTTTTCAGTTCACATTTTTTTGTGTTTAGGGGCATGTCACAAAACAATGTTCAACGGGATTCAAACTTGATTTAAAAAAAGTTTCTTTTCAAAAAGTCTTTCGTGTGATATACTTCAAGACATACTGTAGGTTATTCTTATACAATTTTGGTTGTAGGCTTATGCCTTATGTATTGTTCTGAGTGTATGAGGTAACAAAATGATAGTTAAAAATCATCATAGTTTATTAAGGCTTTTTTGACAAAAGTACCTGTATTGGGATATTAGGGCATTCCAATTTTTATGCAAATGACTTCAAGAAGACCACATAAATAATGCAAATGACCTCAAGACGTCACACACCAGCAAAGGGTTGTTGTTGCTAGGCGACAGTGGCTGGTTAGCAATGGCACACATGAAGATGAAAACACACTCGTCGTTTGAGAACAGCTTTATTGTGACAAACACCTTTTTTTCATTATGAGCAGAACAGAACTTAGAGCTAAGCCATTTGATGTGAGCACCTCAGCACAAGTCCAATTGAACAGCATCAAGCCTGAATGTTGGAAACAGGATCAATGAAGTGATTAATCATATCAAACCTGATTGCAAAATTTTTAATGTCACCTTTTTAACATTTCACATCATTTAAATAGTTCTGTACCCCCTTCTTCTCTAAACACGACTTGCTAATTGCTGTAGGCTGACAGCTAACATCTTAGTTTAGTGTTGATTACTTATGGAGAACACAACTAGTACATCAGGGAAAATTTTAACTGCTCCCACAGGTTCTAAAGCTTCTTTGTGGATTTAGGTGGTTGGTGAAGATTTGGAGAATGAAACTAATCAGGAAATCACCTGTATGAGTTATCATAATAATAGTTTTAATGTTTCATCAGAACTTAACAGATTTGGTTTGTCACATTTGATGGTTGACTCGCTAATGCTCGGCGAGAGTAATATTACTTCTTTTAATCCAAAGGTCTAAGATAGATTGGAATGGCAATCTCTCCCTGAGGCTGTACGACCAGTTCATTCTGTGCCATCTATTTGTATTCAACGGACATTCATAAAAGCCTTTGTTTTTTTTTTTATATTTCTCACTATGTCTTTGATTACATTCCTGTGTTGTGTTTGATCTGATATCTTTCAGCGCTCTTGATAGCTCCCTTTTTAATAGCCATTAATATTTTATATCCTTTCCCTTGTTTCTTTCTCTTTTTGTGCAGATTTCTATGAATTTTATGATTCACTTGTTTTATGTATTTTGATAACCTTATTGCATTTGTATTCAAATCTGTCCTGTTAAGATTCTGCTGTAAAACAACCTTTAAGAATTTTGGTTTTATAGCTTTTTTTTTGGTTTGGGGATTTTTTAAATGTATTTTGTTTTATTCATTTTTCCCATACATTTAAATTTTTCACTTTGTAAGTTGTGAAAGAAAATAGTTGTAAATTTTAAAGCTACTGTCTACAGTATAACATCTGGATCTCCATTGCAAATGTTGGTAAATTGATGGCAAACATTGCCTACATTTTATGACCAAGTAACTATCTGCGGTGTAAATAACATGAGCCATACATTATATAAAGTCTGTTTGTTTTGTGCTGAGCAGTTGCTTTCCAAATGCTATTTTGCTATTCTGTGTGACCTAATGTTGTTCATAGGAAGTGTAAAATGGATCAAAGTTTTTATTGTTTAAACTATAGGCAGAAACACTAACCACGGGAGAATTGCTGCACCTATAATAGAATTTTATTCTCTTTATAGATTGTTTTGATTGACATTAAGCTATAGGCTATGTAAAGGAAACCCCAAAGATAGCACAAGGACAGCTACCTAGAGTTTGTGAGCTTCCCACAACCACCTGCCACTCACGAGCCAAATTACACTGCTTTCTACACAAACATTTGGCATATTATTCCATATGAAACCTTCTAAACCTGCCTAGTTGGATTTTTACTCTGGTAAGGCCCCTTGAACCTGCAGGCTGCACTTCTGATACAATCAGATGGCTGATGTGACCCCATGTCTCACTGCTGACCTGGCAGACCCAGTTTATTAGGCGTCAGCCATGTTAGTGCCTATTGAAAGTGGCAGTAGAGCCTGTCACTGAATCTTAATTACAATGTATAATTGGCAGCTACTGTACTGTAGTTCAGTGTGGATGTGTGGGTTGCATGGGCGTAACACAAAGTGTGCATGGCACAGTGTTAACTTTATGGGTAAAAATATAGAGTTTGATTGACTGTGAGTGTATGTGTGTGAGATGGCCATTAAGAAAAGTGAGCAGGGGCACATTATACGTGACAGAGCTTAGTGACTGGGAAATGCATTAACCAAGTCATAGCATTGCTCATGGTTTAAACTTAAAATGCTGAATATAGTTTAAGACAAACACTGACTTTCTGCATGATTCCAAAGGAAAACAAGTGCCTAATCACAGTCAAAAGCTAAATGCTTGTGGTGTAGTTCATAAAATACTATATGTGAGCAGCCGTAGGGATGATGCAGTAGTGCTCATGGTAGCTCAGCAGAGCAAATGAGTGACCAGAGCCTGACAGTTTAAACAGAAACACTGAATTGGCACCAGGCCTTACTAAATTTATTGATTTGTTACACAACAATGGATGAAATATTCTACAAAGAGCCTCCATGATTTGGATGCTTATACTATCCAAAGCAGCTTAAAAGGATCTTAATCATTTGCAATCCAATTATTTGAATTAGATGAAAATGTTAATATTTAAACATAAAAGCAATTAATATTTTATGAATATGAATACATCAACATTATTCTGGATGACTGTCTGGAAGGGTCATCATCTACAATTTGTATGTTACATTGAAAAGAAAACTGCTTTGTATTTAGTTTATCTTCAGTAAATACAATTTTTGTTTTGTTTTGTTTTGTTTTTTTATTAGTGGTAAGCTCCGTCACAGTGCATATTCATTACAATTCCAAACATTTACAACTGCCAGGTTTCCAGTCCAGTCACAGTCCACCACTGTTGGTCACTGAGCGGTTTTAATTTAGCAGGTGGGGTCTTCAGGGAAAAAAAGGGAAAGGGCACTGCAGGTCTTTTTCTGGTAGACATAGTGATTCAAAATGGCCATAACTAAGTATGCAAAATAAAAGTAACTGCAGTATGTTAACTTTAGAGTTGTTTCATATCACAGCTGAATGGCCATGTTCCCTGAACTGAACTGGATCTAAGGTCTGCGGGCACAGGGGGTGGAGGCCAAAAAGACAAGATTTAGTGTTCATTGGAAGTGAAAAGCTGCCTCTGTAAACTATTATGTTTCATCATTATTTTGGATATTGACATCACAGAACTGAGTTTAATATTGTACAGGATGCAGAGGAGTGACTCCTCCACTCTTTATGCCATGCCAAGATTCTTTAAATACACTCTCTCAGGCGAACAAAACATAAGGTGACCCAAAAGTCAAAGATAATACTCTGCCAAATGGAGCCTGTGAGCATGAATAGACAGGAGAACTGTGCTAGCAAGTGGAAAAATGACAAATTCACTGCTACAGCACACTGCAAAATATAGCGAATACAATTAATGCTAATGATGTGGGCATATGAATTTTCTTTTTTTATTTGCTTATAAGCATACAAATGGCATAAATGACACACAGATAGCAAAGAGAATTGACAATTACCCACATTCTGTAGCCTGTACCAAACAAAACTAAGATGAAAAATAGTTTGACATCTAGTTCAGAGCTATTCCCCGTCTTTTCGTGTTTTATTTAACATCTCTATTTCTTCTGCCATTCTCATTGTAATAGGTGAGAGTGGCTGTATTTTGCTGTTTTGTGAGCAGCTGTACCTGCCCAGTTATATTCATTCATGGGTCAAGAAACTGTGAATAAACTTTACTGTAGTTTTGACCTCTGGGGTTGAGAGGATAACATAAGAAAAGGAGGATGGTGTACAGAGGTGGAGTAAAGTACACACAGAATATATACGTATGTGTGTGTGGCTTGTGGCTAAAGTGACTGGATATGATAAATTATAAAAGGATTTATCACTTTTACATGCATTTACACTAGTGTTCAATATAAATGCACTTTTATCTTCTTCAATTTATATTTGAGTTTCTTTTTATTACTATTGTTGTGATTCCTAACATGGTCTGCTGATCAACAGAAGCTACAGTTAAGAGCTTTTCATAAAATCACAGCCCTCTCATATTCAACTCAGGATTATCTACAACGGTATGAGCCTTATTCAAAGTTATTATATGTCATCATTGGATGTTACTGTAAAAGGAGCATATAATGTACGGGCCCAGGTGTTTCTGAATGGTTTATTGATATTAGGATTATATTAAGGTTTTCCAAATAAGAAAAACTTCACACAATTAAAAGAATCAGGTTAGATAAGAAAACACCTTTAAATAAAAAAATATGAAAGCCTCATAAGAAGAGTGGATTAGAGCAACTCTAATGCAGAACCAAATGTTACATGTCTATCCATCTCTGCAATAGGTATGAGAAACATTGTATAGCCGTAGCTCCACAGACCCTTATTCCTTTGAAAACCTTGTATAAAAGATATAGTTTATTTTGCCCAACAAGAAAGCACAAGATGAAGACAAAAACTGAGCTGCTTTACTTTGTTTCTGGGTAAAAGCTCAAGGAGACACGAGGTTGGAAAATATGACAGAGCAGTGAGGAAACCCAGTGCTATATGCTTTGAAAGCTGTTACAAGTTTAGAAGTATGATCACAAGTTACAAATAAAGGAAAGGTGAGAGAGGGGGAGAAAGGAGGGGAGGGAGATCAAAGAGGGATGAGAAAAAACAGTGAGAAAGACAGTGAGAATGAATAATTTAAAACAAAGAAAGAGTTCTGTGATGCAACATTTACAGTCTTTGTCTTGCTGTCATACAGTGGGGCTCTATAGGCCAACGCCAAAATGAGCTATATACAGCCACTGTAAAATATTCAAGCAATCACAATGTCCATGTCACACGCAGACAGACCTGAAGGTCGGAGAGGATCTTTTCTTTCACTCCACATACAGATGTGCTTATACTGTATATACATCAAACTTTAGGATGGTGGCACAGAGGGATCAAGCAAATAAATTCATCAAAAGTGAACAACTTCACTCTTCTCTTTGAGACTCTACCTGACATGTCAGTAGATTTGCTTCAGCTCTCCCTGACATATTGAATGTCTGCAATGAATCCTTTCAATCTGAGCTCAAAGCTCAGCAGCATTGTCATAGCATCGTATTTTCAGCCTAATGGATCAGATAGGAGAAGCTAAGGTGAATATTCCCTACCAGATGGTGAACTTGCCTAGGTCTGCTTTGCAGAGGGGATGAAATACAATCCTGGTAGTCCAGTTTGAAGGCTGATGATGCCAAGTCACTGCACAGCAATTTATACTCTTGTGAGGCAAGATTTTATAACTCTGGAAATTTATCACCCCCACAGTTAAGTTGCTCCTCCTACTCAATGCTTGTACATGAAAAGCAGAATTAGCCCAACATCATAGAAAATGGGCCGCCTGATATAGTGCATATGCTTGCATGTTTCTGATTGGCCAACTCAATGCTAGAATGGGTAAGGATTTAGCTTTTGATGAAAGTTTTTAAATGGGAAAGAGGCTTTTGATACACATTGGCTTTTGCAGAGTCACCTGCCAAGTGTGTACTATGATGCACTCTGACTTAAAATTTAATGATTTTCAAGTCCACGGTCAATACTTTTCAAACCCACTTTGGCTCCAAGTGCAGTTGTTGACATCTGTGCTGTTTATGATGCAAGCAGTTGAAATGTTAGTAATTTTTTTAACTTCTATTTCAAGTCTTGATCAAATTTCAGAGTTTTGTCATAGTGCAAATTAAGCCCTCTGCGAAGACACCTACACAATGGTTACAAGCTCCAGCCAGTTTTATGAATAGTGCAGTCAGTGATTGCAATTATGTTACAGCTGAATCACAAATACATTATGCAACATCATGGGAGATCTTTAGGAAACATGATCTAATTAAATAAACAAACAAATAAATAAATAGTGGAACCGTGATTAGCTACAGAGCAATTGGCTGCAGAGGCCCCCACCCCGCTCGCAACCCCCTTTGGATTGGTGTAGATAAAAGATGGATGGATACATAAAGTTCGTTTTCTACAAACTGATTTATGATTTAAATACACTTCAATTAATGTAGAAGTATTGTATTCTTGTAAACTGCACTCACACATGATGACTAAATTGGTTTGTTTATTATACTGGTTTGCAACTGTCCTTTAAGTACACTATAAATTGTTGTGAAATACAAACCATTTTTGGCACACCTTGCATCTCAGGTTGCTATGTCTTTCTGCGTAGCTCCTGAACTCATTGTTATCCCTAAATATGATTTCAGAGCCTAGTGAAGACACGGGGGCTGCAACTGAAAATGTTTGGGCCATCAACACAGTCTATTTTACACCTCACTAGCTTTGGATGAACCCATAAAATTATAGCGTTGGGCCTCGGCCTGGTAAACCTGGCACAGCGATGCTCTCCTGTGCTTCATTGCTGTTGAAACTCATATAAATTCATGACTTCATCTCTTCTGTCTGTCATGAGAAAATGGGAACCTCATTGTTGCCATATCAGTGAGACACCCTGAATATCTTATTTTACCTAAGTGAAGTTGAGCCTTAGCAGTTCAGTGTAAATATAAAAAGCATTTTGATGGACCATTATGTAGCCAACAAGTACTTAAAAATCAAAAAGGGGTGGCAAGAATGGACTGCATGAATGAGGAAAATATGTTGGAAAGAGGCCTTGCTAATGATGTTGCTAATTTGATGGACTTGCACAGAGGGTGGAGGAGGGTGAGATGGAGCAGTAGGTAGGAACATCCCAAACAGTTGATTTATGCATGCAATGCTAATTAGCTGCTCTATTTTCGTTCATCATTTACTCACCACCTGAGATGTCCTTAGGCAAGGAAAATAAACAATTACACACATACACATCCAACCCCTAAACATACAACTGGAGTTTATGATTCCATTGGGATGTGAGGTGAAGAACATGTGTGCTGTTTTGATTTTAACTACTCTTTGCAACTCTTCCTGATACAGCAGACCATGGTCACTTGGAGGGATCTTAAAGGCACCTCAGTAACTTTCTCAGTGGACTATAAACTTTTTAAAAATGTGTCTACAGCCATAGTGTGAACAATATGTTAGCCAAACAGCAGCAACCTCAGGCCACTTAATACAGATATAAATATATACATATATATTGATTTGGGGTGCCTTTATTTAGGTGTATATTACAGTGGATCACTGAGAGGCAGACAGGAAAAGGGCGAGATATGAGGAGATCTGTGACCATGGTCCCCCCCCCAGCAAGGATTTATGCTGGAAATACATGACTGTTGACTGTTTGGTTCTGCAGCAGATAGGTTTTTTGCTGTTTTGACCTACGTACTTAGGCAAATGCAAATGTTATTACTTGCAAATGTTAAAGTAAGGTTAAGTCCAGTGTCAAATTGTGAAGAATTATAAATACTTTTTGCTATTGCCATTGTGATATCTTAGTCTGACACCGAAGAAAAAACAAAGCACCAGAGAGAAAAGGAATAGCTTGTGGAAAAAAACAAAACAATTGGCACCGTCACATGCTTGGTGGCAGTTAATAATCTCTCTTGATAAATTACCTGAGTCAAGACAGCCTAAAATGAACAGGGAAATAAAAATGTGCAAATGGAGACTGTGAGACACAGACATTTGGAGAGTTTTTATTTAGTTAACTAGCCCTGATGTGCTCACTGAAAGAAAATCTGATTATTGTTGGCTTTATGTACAAACCAAGCAGCCTTAGTCAGAATTTGGTCAATATTAATACAAATCACTATCATTCAGTTGAAGGGGAGTGCTTTGAAAAAGAAGGAATGCTTACAATGTGCCATTATAGTGTTTATGACATCCAATTCACGGGTTGATAAACAACCATCAATTGTACTGGCCTTTTGACTCGTTTCTCTAAAGTGAATGATACTGCTGTGCACGCCACTGTAAAATTTGTGCACTATCCCTCATGTTTTGTTCAATAAAAATGCACTTTGCTTTGGTTAGAAAAAAGCATAAAAGGACATGACAGAAAGACAGCTGACAGACCACACAACCGCCTTTTTCCATTCCTTCCCAGTGGCACATGAGTAGGGAGATGAAGCACTGTCTTGATGTGAAGAGCTTGTAATTACAGCACTCTCACTTCTCCGCAACCGTCCTTTGACAGCCTTCTAATAGATTCTGCACCGGCACTCCGGCAAACACCTGTCGGCCTCTAGATAGAAAGACTACGGCCTGCCTTGTCCTTTTATATTTCAGTCACTATTTTATTACTCATGTTGTGCTTAAATGCAGTCTCGCCTCAGGCACCCCCTGAGCACCCCACTTCCACCATCACCCATACATACATGCACAAACACGCCTAAAAATACGGTCTCCTCCATCTTTTAAATAAAGAATGAGTTTGATATGAAAAATGAATGAAGGAGCAGTAGGTTGTTGCTAAACCTGAGATTGTAATTTATGAAAATGATGAAGGTATGCACAGAGGAGTGCGAGAGGAATACAGTGTGGAAGAAGGAAGGAGAGAAAGAGAGGAGAAAAGGAAGATGCACAGTAAGAAAGGGAGAACAAGTGTGGAGTTTAGGCCACAAGGAGAGTCAAGACACAGGAAGCTACTAATCTGAACGAGTTAAGGTCAGTGTGCATGTTGTACTCACTCCAAGCGGTGCACGGCTCATGATATTATGAGAAAATAGAGTATGTTATTATAATGACAAAATAGCTTACAGTATGTCATTGTAACAAGGAAACACAGTACGTCATTATAAAATGAAAAATATTTTAACGTGAAAGTATCTCGTAAAAACAAGCAAAGTATCTTGTAATGAGAAAAGTTTCTCATTAAAACAGGATTTACACAGCCGTAGGCTGTGCTTGTGTGTACTCTGAAATATAATCCTGCAGGTGCCACTGTTGGATAGTATGTTTCTATCTCTTTATTTTCTCAGGTGATGTTAAACGTAATTTAGTAACAGAGAACAAGAAGACTGGGTTATTAGCAGCAAGCTAATTGTCAGTGGTCAGTTAGGCTGCTAGCAGGGACCTAAACGTGATACTCCCAACAATGGTATACGTCTCATACTATTTTATAACATTAAATAGTAAATATTTAAAACAGTAGAAAGAAGCTCCAAGGTCTGGTTTACATCCAAAAACTTCGAATTCCTTCGTATTTGCTGTAAACAAATTAAACGGTCTCTCCCACCCTGGTCGCTAAAAATTTAAGTCTGGCTGCTCTGAAACCAGAGGTTACAGTTTTCTCATGCCCTTTTGAAATCTGTACATATTTGCATAGTGAACCACAATTTGCTGTCACCAGACATTTAGTTTGTTCGTGTATGTTTGAAACTCAAATTTTAGTAAAGCAAATGGACATTTGCCACCTTGGGCAGAGGAATGTGAAAACAACCTGTTGGTGACTCATCTACGTATGTACCTACACTAGTCAGTACATTGGAGCGCAGATATTTATGACAGTGTTTCCCACACATAGACTTTACTTTACCTGCCCAGGTATATTAACGGCCGCCCAAGTATTTGGCCACCCATTGTTATTATCAATTTTTATGTGTCAGAGAAGTATGCTATCTGCAAGTGATTAAATAGAGAGCAGTCCTCCCTTTTAAAATGGATCAAATCTGATTTCATCATAAATCGGGATGCAGTGCATTGATTCGGTCAGTTACCTCTTGTCTGGCTAGCTCTCTCTCAACAGGCACATATCCTTGCAGTTGTCACTTACAGGGTCCACACAGACTTAAATTCATTTCCAGGAGGTTGGCCGAGTCCCTACAATGTGAGTGTGTTAACAGGTTTTGGTCCTCATAATGTAAGTAATACAAAGGCACATATTGAAAATGTACCATCTATGACCAACTCCTCCTCTCTGTATTTGTGTTTGTAACACAACCCTGACAATAGCAGAGATCCAACTCTTCTATCTATCTAGTAAGACTAGGCTTGCTAAAGTAATGTTAAAATACAGCTGTTGCAGAGGTTAGTATGCTGTATATAGCATGGGCGTACTGTATACGGACTGCTCCGCAAGTGGATAAAGGTCATGCTAATTATTAAATTCTAAGTGTTTACTCCATAAGTCCAGAGGAATATTGAAAAATGCACATGGGAAAGCTAAACAGTACAGCCGATTATTTCCAGCCCTCAGCCAGTGCTGCTGAAGCAGCAAGAGAGGGTCAAAGCAAGACATTGGAAGAGAAAGATGAGAGGACAGCAGCCAACATGGTGCCATGGGAGAGCCATCTAGTGCAGCAATCACAAGTCAGATGAACAGCACAACAGCAGCAAGCACAGAGGCACTAGAGCAACCCTAAACCATTTTTGAGTGGAGGGGGTCTTGAACCACAACCACTAGTCACGTAACCCAAACCTTGCTCTATGTTTAACCTAACCTTAAACCAAACTGTCACCCTGAAATTGAATGATTTACGTGGTGGGGATCAACAATGAAGCCCACAATGTGAATGTGTAAACAGGTTTTGGTCCCCGCAATTTGAGCAATCCCAGGCACAGGCACACATGCAAACTGTGTACAATATATAAAATAAATATTTTTCCAGCATGTACCTACATATATGATTGTGTCATTCTTTATGTGATATTTTGCTTTAAATGGTAGTGACCAGTGCTGAAATAAGGTGTCCCCTCTTTGGGAAAATGTGACCCCTTCATACTATATTGACACCAAGGAAACTAACCCTGCTTTACACAGCTTTCACACAGACACTTCTACTGAAGTTAGAAGTGCAGTGACATTTTTACTGTTTTAGCCAATCAGGGAGACCCACCAACCCTTTTATAAGCAATCAACCTACACCTGGCATCTGCTTTCTACCAGCAACTGAAACAGCAGCACAAGAAATGAGACAATTACATTCAATCAAAGATGGCCGTGTCTCTTCTTCAGTAATGTGATGTTCCCTGGTACCCAATTTTAACCATGGTTTTTCGATTGCATCCAACGATCGAAGGCGACAAAGATAAACGAATAACAATTGTGTTGTCCATAGGCCAAACAACTACATACAAATTTCAATGTAATGCTCTGCAGGAGGGAGTCGGCATGCCTACAGTGTCTCATAAAAACTAATGCTACAAAGTCTAACCTTTGTCCTGATGAAATGTAAGAAATATTTATTTTATGAATTATATTTTTCTAGTAAATTGTGTAAGCTTCATTCTAGGAAAATACCACTGACTTGGCAAAGAACTCATTTGCATTTGACTCAGGAATGGAGTTTTGATGAAAATGCAGAAAAAGAGGCAACATTGTTTCTGTGTATTGTAATGCAACTCATTACAATATCTTGTGCAAAACAATACTGGTTTCCATAATGAAATATAGGTATGCTGGATGTGATGGATGGTCACTATGGTTACCAAAGAGTAAAAATCAAGAATACCTTAACACCTTGTACAGTTAAGTGTTTACACTTATAAAAAAAAAAATGGGGGTACATATTGTTTATATTGTCATTTTCTAAAATACACTATCAGTTATGTAGAATTTGGCCAGTGTCAAAATTTTGTATTTATATATTTTGCTAGATTGGGATGTGAACCTTTAAGACCTCTTGACATACTTCAAGACTTAACATTAACAGCACAACCTTTAAAACCGCAGCGCTGTCATTAATAAAGGTTTTGCTTCTAACATGGCCACACTGTGTTTTGACTTGAACCGTAGTGTAAAAATTAAACTACTTAATTCATGTGTTAATTTGTCAAATCCCAGAGCAATTCTTATTGCAAACTGTGCCAGGACAAATTGCATCAACGCTCACACATTTTGAAAACTTGTTTTCATTGTATGATTGTGTCAGGGCTATCACAGTCCCTTCTCCTTTAATACTGACTTCTCCACTCTTTTGACTTCCTCAGCCACTGCTTTAACCACCCAACCCTCTGTCTCTCCATCCATTCCTTCCATTGGCTGTATGCTATTATACTAATGTACTAGTGACTGCAATGCACCAGCAAGGGCAAGTTAGACAAAAAATGCAAGTCAGTAAGATATTTTGATTTATGACAGCACCACCGAAGCTCAAATTATCAGACTTTTTCCCAGTGGCAGATGGTGAAAGGAGAGAAAGGCCAGTAGGAAAGTCACTTCTTTTACATTACCTAATCTTCTTAAGTAAAGACAAAATGTTAAAATGGGATAGTTATGACATCACAAACTACAATGTAAAAATAATACATATTTACCTCTACCAATTGAGTAATAGTAATTAAAAAGCAACAAATTATTAGGCCTTTAACAAAATAGTTTACAGTTGTAAATGTTTTTCAGTGTAAAATGATGGGATATATCAGGTAAGAAATTTTCCAGAAGAGATTTAGAGAGGGAGCAAAGTAGAATTCACTCTGAAACAAACACATTTTAACTAAGTAATCAAAGCCAATTAATGATACCGATTTTTGTACCACAAGTCACCATTATCAGTGAGATGGCAATGCAAACTGCACTGTGTCCTTTGCACGATACTGTTTGGTTTTGTTTGTGTTTCATACTAAGACCTGGGGCATGTCTGTACACAGAGCCTCTCCAGAGGAATATATTTGCCTTTTCAACTATAAACAAGACAGAGTAAAAGGTTTACAGGAAGAAGAGAATGTAGGCTTGTTTACACCACCAGTCAGTTTTTTGTGACTAATACATAAATACAGACACAAATGTTTGTTTTCATTCATTGTGTGGACTTTACACTCATCTATTTCTTGGAGACCATAACCTTAAACCAAGGTGTCACCCTAAAGTTAGATGATTTACCTGCAGATACATCCACACTACCAAAACATTTGGACACTTTCTCATTTATTTCAATGGGAAACATTGTTCAAACATTTGACTGGTAGTGTACAAACACAAAAGTTGATACAACAACAGGTGGAGTTTAGGCCACAAGGAGAGTCAAGACACAGGAAGCTACTAATCTGAACGAGTTAAGGTCAGTGTGCATGTTGTACTCACTCCAAGCGGTGCACGGCTCATGATATTATGAGAAAATAGAGTATGTTATTATAATGACAAAATAGCTTACAGTACGTCATTGTAACAAGGAAACACAGTACGTCATTATAAAATGAAAAATGTTTTAACGTGAAAGTATCTTGTAAAAACAAGCAAAGTACCCTGTAATGAGAAAAGTTCAGTTGCGGGCCGTCAGGGCCAGCAAAGCCTTCTCTGCTGGCCTAAACACTATTAGAAGCACTGAGCTACATTTACAACCGAAATTCTAATATTTGTTCCATGAAATTGTATTAATTTATTCCAAACAGTCTGTTCTCTTCATTTTGTAGTATTTCTCTTGGCTGCACCACTTCCAGTACGTGTATGTGGATGTTAGATCTTTTGTCCAATCAGATTTCAGCCTCTATGTGTTGCAATGTCAATCTAATCTGCCCAGGGCCTTCAGAATCAGAAGTGCTGGCCCATGTAACTTAAACTATATTAGCAATGGGACTGTTTCTTTAACCAATCAGATTTCAAATTCGCCTCACAGGGCCAGCTAGCTGGCCCACAATGACATCAAGATTTTCCGTCCTCTGATTGTTTGGTCAGAGCAAAACTAGAAAAGGGCTTACGATGGAACTGAA
>NW_018127911.1:497452-503427 GCF_001952655.1 Monopterus albus | reverse complement strand
GATAGTGGCTCTGACGCTCACTAATCCTCGGCCTCCTTCCTTCCGCTTAGTGTACAGTCTCAGGATGCTGGACTTGAGGTGAAACCCACCGTGCATTGTAAGGAGCTTCCTTGTTTTGATGTGTCAGTGGCCTCTATCTCCTCCTTTGGCCAGCTTATTATGACAGCGGGGTACCTGATGACCGGCAGTGCATAGGTGTTAATTGCCTGGACTTTGTTCTTTCCATTCAGCTGACTTCTCAAGACTTTCCTTACTCTCTACAGGTACTTGGTGGTTGCCACTTTCCTTGCAGCATCTTCATGGTTCCCATTTGCCTGCAGGATCCCAAGGTACTTGTAGCTGTCCTCAACATCTGCTATGTTGCCTTCAGGTAGTATAATCCCCTCAGTTCTGACTACCTTCCCTCTCCTTGTTACCATTCGACCACACTTATCCAGTCCGTATGACATTCCAAATTTCGTAGTCGGTTTTTGTCACCGCTCTTGGTGATGATCTGGCTGAGGGGGTTCAGGCCTATGCAGAACAGCAGCGGGGACAGAGCATCTCCTTGGTAGATACTGCACTCGATGTTGACTTGTGCAATTGGCTTGAAGTTGGCCTCTAGGGTTGTTTTCCACATTCCCATTGAGTTCTTGATGAAGGCTCTTAGAGTCTATATATATATAATGTATAAGTACCAAACCCACCAATGTACTTAAACACACCTAGAACTAGACACATGAGCCGTCAAACATTTATATAAAGCAAATGAACCTGTGAAGAAAACATGCACGTTCATATTCAGACAAATACACTTTTGCTCAAACCAGCTTTTCCTCTTTCACTTTGTTCTGCTCTCACCTCCAAGAGATAATCAGCTTCTCTAATCCATTTACTTACATTAAGTGCTGTATCCTCGCTCATTTGGCCCGAAGCTCTCACTTCACGAGCTATTGACAGCAACGTTGTTTTCCACAGAAAACAGACCCCAGGCAGGAAAGAAGGAAAGAGAGACAGATCCTTCTGGCACCTCTCGGAAGAGACCTTCATTTCATGTCTATACCAGGTATGGGGGCTTGAACCAGTAGTCTCAGGTGTGCCCATGCTTAGATGATAAAGTAGCTTTCAAGCTTTTGAAATAATAGCAGTTACAGGGTCATCCCAATTGCCTTGCAATGAAAGTGTAATATTTTAAGCCTCGCATTATATAAATTTTCCTGTCATTTTGCATCTTACCAGTGGTGCGAACAAATAATCCATTAGTGTTATTATGCTATTAAGGTGTTCCAGCCAAACATGCCTTGAAGACTAATATGTCACTTGAATACAATTGCTTTCAGTGTTTTGCTGTGAGCTGCTTGCATACCAAATTTAAACAAAGATGCATCCCCTGTTATTATTTTAAAGTAATAACATAATCATGGTGGATTATATTTTTCCCCGCACTAGGGTGTAATTATTTGAGCTCTAAAACTAAAATGAAGGATTTCTAATAAAAGAAATAAATCACAGTCATGGTTTATTTCATCAACTCTCCCAGATTTTTTTTTATTTTAATGATTACTGAGTTATGGTTAAGCAAATAGGACAATGTTCCATTTTTAAAACAAAAGCTCACATTTTTCTCAATTTATCCACTCACCCCAATAGGTGAGTTGGGGTCAGTGGATATAGGAGAGAAAAGAAAAGCATCAGGACACAAAAAACAAAACCACAACCAAACAAGCACAGGTTCATGTGGCTGGTGACTGCTTATCAAAAACCTAGACTTAGAGTTGTAGCTCTAAATTTGCCCCAAGCATCTTTACTTTGACTCATGTCACTATCTTTAGTGTGGAATAGAAGGGGCGATGAAGAAGAATAAGATAAATGTTTGACTATAGTATGCCACCTGCAGAATTTCACCCTAAATAAATGTCATGCTTACATATGCTATTGCAGCTCTCACAGCTTCACATGCTTAAAATAGGTCTGGTATTTACCCCCCACACACTTGACTAGTGAATTAATCCAAAAGCTCAAATCTGAAAGTTTTGAGGTTATGCCAAAAGACTCTTGAGTGATGGCATATTCTCCATGTCTACCTCCCATGAAAAATGACATTTTGCAGTTCATGCACTCCAGAATTTTGTTCAAAGCAACACTAACTGTTCTAAGTGCAATATACACATTAAATGGCAATTTAAAATATAGATTGATTCTTTGACAAATGAGCATTATTAACATTTTTTTCCTTTTTCCTTTTCCAAGAGGCAACAAATATAAATTGGATGCAAAGAAAACATTCTTATATTAATTAAACAGAAAAGTTTAGTTATTGCGTCATTGTAACTGCTGAAACCAACGTCCGAGTCTCAGACCTTCAGCAATACAGTAACATTGAATTGCATCTTCTTCTTGCCAAATAGAATTATCTTTATCTTGTCTTTATTTAATGTATAAGTTCACAAATGCTGCAAACTCCAAGGGAACTCCCATTAATGCATGGCAATATTCAACAAGGTAGGTAGGTAGGTAGGTACTTTATTGATCCCTCAATGGTAAAATTTCAGTGTTTCAGCAGCAATGGAGAACAAACAACATAACACCATGAGAAACAAACACCACACACATATGCATATTAACCATGCATTTTACCCCAGAATTTGAGTATTGCACTTCAGTTGACTATTACATAGTCCCTCATACTTTCACCTAGCTTATCCCTGCAGTGATGTATTGTACAGTCTGATTGCTGTGGGGAGGAACGACCTACGGTAACACTCCTTCTTACACTGGGGATGTAACAGTCTTGCGCAAAAGGAACTGTTCAGAAGTCAGGGCAACGGGTCTGTAATGGTTCGGCTCCTTAGAATGAGGTATTTTGGGAACCGGGACAACACATGATGTCTTCCATAGAGCTGGGACTCTCTCCAGGCTAAGACTCAGGTTAAACATGTACAGGACCACCTCACTGAGCTGGTCTACACACTCCATGAGGACCCTGGGGCTGATGTGGTCAGGGCCTGTGGCCTTCCTGGCCTCAATCCTCCTTAACTCCTTTCTGACCTGGTCTGTCGTGAGGCAGAGGGGGCTGGTGGGCAGTGACAAGAGATTGCTAACCCCAACAAGGTTGCTAAGACACAGGAGAACTGCCATGGCTATAACAGTGATATTGCTCTCTAGGAGATAAAAAAATAACTCAAAGGGAGAGGAGAGAGCAAGAAAGACATGGCCCCTCAGGTTTCCTTTGATGCACTACTGACCACCTTCGCCATCTCTGTACTTAGTGAGACGCAGTCACAGACACTTCAAAAAGCACAAAATATGATTAACCTAAAGCTTACAACTTGAACAGTGTTGCACCACCTCTGGACGACCCTCATCTCTGCTAGAGGACTCACCTTTAACTTGATCAGTTCTTGAGTGTCTGTTTTCATCTTATTTGTTGACTAAATCCTGGTAGGAATTAAGACTAGTTACTGTACAACAGCTGGTGATATGCAGTTGACACCCAGAAAAGGTTCTGAAAACTCTGACAGACAAAAATTACTTTAATTAAATTTTACCTTGTAGATCTATTTAAGTTTCAAGCACTCTTTAGAAATTTGAACTTAATGTAAATAGAGTATGGGAGTATGTTGTGCTGATTATCTTCTGCTTACTGATAACTGTGAGGTTAATAGGTATTAGTAAAGCTAAAAGGTAAGGCTACTAGTAGGAGATGTTAAGAACTGAGGACAAACAAAAAGGCTGAAAAGCCACAACTAACAAAGAACGGCTCTGTTAGTTATGAAGAAAAAAAAAGGCAATGAAAAGCACACAGCAAGCATTAAAGTATTCATTTTTGTTGTTGCCACTGTCATTGTTTTGCACTTATATGCGTCTGTCATCATCCACTACATTCTCACTGGATGCAAATTCTCTGAGCTGGGGAAATGTATACCTTAAAGTGTCAAACAATGCCATCCAACAAAGGAAAAAAAAAGCCTGACTGTTACATAACCCCTCCATTAAAATCTGCATCCCTTCAGTCAGTTTCTCCATTGCTTCATTACCAAGCTGCTACTGAAATGAAAAGTTTCTGCATGTTATACTCAGACCTTTACATGGAAAGCAAACATCTATCCATCATGCAGAGTGGTGATGCTGGAGGGCTGTTGAGTTAAAAAGTGTCACTTAACATTGATCTAATGCTGAAGAGGGACTTGGAAACTTTGCAGAGCTGAACATAACCACAGAAAACACAATGTATTTTATGTTTTGTGCAGTACTGCTGCTCCTCTCCCTGAAGAAAATTCTTTGATTTAAAAAAAAAAAACTTGACTTGTTTTACAGACACAAAGGAGGTGAGAAACATTGGGAAGAGGGATGGCATGTAGCATGTATCCCATGTAGCTATTCTGCTGTGGATGATGGAAAATATGCACTAATCCAAATTTAGATGATCTCCCAATAAATGTGTTGGATAACTTCTACGTCAGTCTAGTTTTAATTCACTGACATTAAGGGGAAGAGGGAGGGGGTTTGACTGAGGGTTGAGATAATTGGCCTTGAAAGGAGGCAAGTATTCTTCCTTCAAACACAGTGTGTTGTTCGCTGAACCATGTAAAGATTCTGCCACCATCCTCGAACTGACACACTAATAATTACATTCTGCTTTCATCAAAATCTCACACATTTTGGAGCTGTTGCAATGTTAGGCAGAGTCGACAAAAGAAAGCTGGGGCCTTCAGAGGAGAAATAGCTGTGCTTAGACAGATTGCAGCTGTAGAAAGTTCATGCACCACTAGACTCAATTATAAACTACCCCAGCAAATCCTGCTTGCTGAGAAAAAAGGATGTAAATTGTGTTTACTGTAGCCTTGTTGAGTAAACACCATTTAAAGGTATGCCATGTACATTAGTCATCAATCTTTCTGCAGACTATCACCCACAAGGTGGTAATTTTGTAAATATGTTTACGAACATTTGACTGATTTGATTAATTTTCTGGCTGAGTATGTGTGCTCAATTTGAAGATTATTGGTACTGTAGATACACACTGTTCAAAAATCATTGCACATTTTCACATTTAAAAACTCCTTAATATTCTTAGTGACAAAGTCAGAGTGCTGTAAGGCTTAATATTCCCTTAGATCTCAGCAGCAAAGACTTCATGAGCTTCTTTACAAATAAAATCACAACTATTAAAGAAAAAAAATTACATCGTTTCCAAAACTCTCACAGATATACCATCAAGTACAACAGCTTTAGAAAGATTGGTAAAACCTCATTTATATTTAGACTGCCTCCCTCCCAGAGATCTCACTGAATTGACCTCAACAACTGCTTCATCTAAATCATCAATATGTCTCTCAGACCCCATCCCAGCCAGACTGCTCAAAGGTGTTTTACCCCTACTCAACACATCCATATTAGATCTTATCAATCTTCCTTTATTAACAGGCTATGTTCCGCATGCTTTTCAGGTCGCTGTAATTAAACCTCTACCCAGAAAGCTTAGACTTGACCCAGGTGTTCTAGCTAATTATAGACCAATATCCAATCTCCCCTTTATTTCTAAAATCACTGAAAAAGCTGTTGCAAAGCAGTCATGTGACCACCAGCACAAGAATAGTTTGCTTGAGGATTTTGAGTCTGGTTTTACAGTCTGTAGTACAGAACCGGCATTGGTCCTAGCCTCAAAGGACTTGTCTCCATACTTGTCCTCTTAGATCTCAGTGCTGCTTCTCGGTGGCATTGAGATCAGGGTGGATGAGATCCGCCCTGAGTACCTTAAGTCTCTGGATGTTGTTGGGCTGTCTTGGTTGACATGCCTCTGCAACGTCGCATGGTGGTCAGGGACAGTGCCTCTGGACTGGCAGACCGGGGTGGTGGTCCCTCTTTTTAGGAAGGGGGACCGGAGGGTGTGTTCCAACTATAGGGGAATAACACTCCTCAGCCTCCCCGGGAAAGTCTATGCCAGGGTACTGGAGAGGAGAATTCGACCAATAGTCGAACCTCGGATTCAGGAG
>NW_018127911.1:490277-496419 GCF_001952655.1 Monopterus albus | reverse complement strand
GGATGGATGGACAATACATGTACTCTAGTTGAGATACTGTATGTCACATGTAAACCAAGTCTCTATAACTGCCTTCTTTAACTTGTGCAATATTGCCAAAATCAGGAACATCCAATAAAAGAATAGGGCCATGAACTAAAGTTGGTTTCAGAGGGCACAATCAATAACTTTAGGGTGTATGCTCCTTGTACTTAATCTTTCAGCTGCCATTTTTGATAGCCACAGTCCAGCTCACTGTTGATCACAGCCATGAATCACAACCACTTTCAAACAATGTAACTACACTCAGGCCATTATGCACCCCTGTCTTAGTCACTCTTTTTATATAGACATTCTTTGCAAGTGATAGCCTTTACAATTTTTCTTCCTGATTGGATTATAGCTTTATGAGAATGTGCATTTCTTTTGTGCTACAGTACATCTACCCAGTGTTTGAATGGGTTTGGTTGTGTAGTTGGACGACAGGCTTGGATAGAATTTTCTCCAGCAAAGAGCCTGAACATTTTGGCTAAAACTCAACCATTTTACAATTTGAAGTGACAAATGGCTGGTACTTTGTAACACAATTGCTTAGATGTAACAAAATCTTTACTGCTTCATTTGCTAAAATATCCACCTTTTTTGGCACTCATGAAGTTTGTAATACTATGCATAGACACTTAAGAACTGACATGCACATTTCTCTAGCATGACCATATTTTACAAGAAACATAGCAAACTCGCTTTGTGACTAAATCTTGCTATCACAGCAGCATGGTGCAGGTGCCATTAATTCTTGCATTACTGCCTCTACTAATTATCCATATATCCATATTTCCTTCTACAGTACAAGTCATCTGCAATCTGCCTCCTGCTCCATTCTGAGCCAGCTACTCTTAGTGTGACAACTCAAGATGTGTCAGTTTTGCAAAAAGAAGAAGAAAAAAGAAATCAGAAGGAATTAGAGTCCTCTCAGACTGACAATCTTCAGAGGTGGTAATTATCTATCTCTCCCTGTTGACTAAACTGTGTTCTGTTTATAATTCGTTTCAGTATTTTACTCATTAAAATAGAGATGGCACAAAAATAGGCAAAGAATGGAAAGATACTGTGAAGGTGTTTCAGTGTTAAAACACTGCATTATTTACATTAAACTGATGGAGGGTCATTCATTGTACTTATATTTTCATCAGCAGAACCCACCCAGACACAGGGAGAACATGCAAACCCTGCACAGAAAGGCATCGGGTCGGCCGGGACTCAGACTCTGAACCTTCTTGCTGAGGCAACAGTGCTAATTATTGCGCCACCATGCCACAATTAGTTTCGTGTTTGGGTTTAATACAATTTTCAAAACATATCTGCATGAACATTGGTTGCTGTAACATAACATTTACACTTTTAGTTCCTGTGTTTTACAGCGTCATAAAATACATGATGATCTCTAGGTACTGGCATATATGAAAAAAGAGCTAAAGGATGAGGGGTGGCAGTCTGTTCAGTTTGGAGGAAAACCTGCCCCTGTATGTCTCCAGGACTTGAGAACTAAATGTAAAATAGGACTATTTTCTGTTTAAAGGGGAATTGTAGTGTGGTTCTAAAATAATACAGAAGCAATTTATTAATCAAATCTTGGTGGCTTTGTCATAAAGATGTTTGACATGTTAGAATTATTTTAAAAAACAGAAAATATTTGCACAAACTATCAAGTACTGTCAGCTTTATTCTGAAAACCTCTGTGCTTGTTATCTGATAAAGTGATACTAGCACATACTTTGCCAATGCAGCCATGTTGCATCTACTGATCAACAAGGGCAAACATCTGACAATGTACTTTCACAGCAAAGATTTAAATGTAACCCATAAAAAACCAACACAATAATGAAATTAAACTACAGATTAAATGCATGATGAATTGCAGATACATCATGCCATTTGAGAAAAATTTGCATGTTTTGACCAGTTAAGGGGCATTAGCAGTCTCAGCAAAGCCTAATACAATGAGAATGTGAAGGCCTCCACAAAGTACCTGATTGCAGTATGGGCTTGCTATGCAGCTGGCAGCTGCTTCGTGACAATATGATGATGGAAAACCCTCGTTGCACCACTTCAAAATAGTCAATTAACAGAAATGAAATGGTGCGATGTCTGTTGCAGCACAGATGCTGAAGACAAAGATGTCAAACTAGGAGTGCAGCAAAATTCTCTTGCTGGTTAAAACTTTGTGACGTTCACTGGTTAGGTTTTGATAGTCTCATTAAGACAGGAGCAGGAGACTTTAACAAAACTTAACTTGTGCAAGAGGCTTTTGATTAGTGTGAATTGTATGATTATACTGTGGAAGCATATTTGCTTTAAAACTGGAATAAAGATACAATCTTAGTCAGAGATATATTAGTTTGCAGTAGTTTATTCGTCTCTTTTATGGCTTACTGTACTCTGGGGGTATGAAAGAGTATAGTGACATTCATGTGATAAACAAAATATTGAGCACTTTAGAATTATTCTATCAGGGACGTATACATCTCTGTTGATGTGTTCATGTACTTTATGCACCGACTAAACCTGGACTAAAGAGTCAAACCTTAATTGTCTGACTTGGCTGGTTCTCACAGCAGTGCACATTCACAGTTTAGACTGGCCATCCTGTATCTGTTTTCTTCGCATTCTCTACAGAATGGTCTGTGGGATATCATGCATATAATGGGACAAAAAAGGAAATATACAGGTATATATACCCATCTGTTACCATAAATTATTTATAATGTTCTTGGCCTTTTATGTCTTAACTGCCCTTTTATCTTTATGTTATTTATATGGGTATTTCTTTTAGGTAATGCTCAGAAAGGCCCCATTAATATATTTGACTTGATTCCCCTTCTGTGCAGAATGGGACATACGTATATGAAAAGTACCACAGTCTCTTGCATGCACATGTAGGCACACATGCTCTCACACATTGTTGGGCCTTGTCAGTAGCCTTCCTCTATAAAGGGAAGTGAAAGAGGTCCAGTTGGCTGCATTGCTAGTTTCCATGTTATCATGGTCATTCAAGCAAACGTGTTCCATGAAATGTAAGAGAAATACAGCTGCACTAGACATACAGAGAGAAACAGACAGGCAATTAGGGCAAAAATGACTATTTAGGGAAGTGAGGTCCATGTCACTGGAATGGGAATGTGTGTGGCATGACTCAGTTGTCACAGCAGAAAAGTACAATCTTTTGGCTATGTTTCAAAATTCAAACCTAAATATTTTTAAAGGTGTCTAAGAACATTGTTAACAAAGGATGGCACAACATGATATACCTGATAAATTCAAGAACATTTGGGGATTTATTTTTACTAATGTAAAAAGAAACATCAATGTTAGTATTAGCTTTTGCTAATGTGTCTAGCAGCCACAAGCCAAATGCTGATGTCAGAAGTCTCTTTTGAGACTTCTGAGATTTAAAAGGGCCAATTTGTCTTTCCATCTATATAAACAGTTTAACCTGAGTTAGACTCAGATCTGTATAATGACCAAAAGCCATCCCCTTGACATTTTTCTCATAGTAGTTGGTCTGAAGTGATTTTAGATTTTGCTTCATTAAACAAATTACTGACTAAAACAGGGAGTACTTGTGTCTGCCAAAGGCCTAGTGGATCCCAGGGGCTCTCTCGAACAGTGCAGCCGACACTGAGCACAGCTCAGTGAGAGTGAAGCATCATCTGTGCCAGCTGGGTGCCTTGTACCCCACCAACAACTACAGTGTTGGAGTACTGTAAGGCTGCTTCCCCTTGACAGACTTTAAATGCAGCACTGTGTGGTGACACCAACTTTACTGTGGCTACATAGTCAAAGTGAACATACAATAGTTTCACTGACTTTGAAAACATGAAGGTACATGTTATTCAGTTTCAAAATCCCAGCTGGAAATTGGTTACAGCATAGGCTTTATAAGAAAAGTGCTGCATTCTTTGACCTCCATAAAAGCCTTAGCTGGCAGTATTTTACATAATTTGCCATTGCCAATTTGAATGCCACAACTTCATGTATTGTAACCAAATGACACATTATTTAACAGAAAATGAGAAATTGTTTCAACTGAATAAGCGGAATTCCTGTCCTTACAATAGAATTATTAATATTAAAAAATTTCATGGAGCAGAGACTTTGTGTTCATCTGCTAGATGTCTTTTAGCAGGTGAGCAAATTTCTGATAAAAGCTCCACAAAAGCAGTTAAAAAATTAATAATAAAAAAAAAATCACATAACCAGACAATGTTAAGCTGATTTACATCTCCAGTGATGGTGACCTATAACCCATATATAAAAGTATTTTTAGACATGCAAGCCAGTGTGAGTTTGCATTGCCCACCTGTGCATGCACAAACTCATCACTTACTATAACAATCACTGTAATTTAGAAGCAGACACTATGCAACTAGTATACGCACATTTATCTAATGTCTTCATTTCTTAATTTTATCAGGAAAATTAATCTTTGGACTCATTTAGATATTCTGTTACATACTGTATCAACTTTGTATGTGTGTGCGCGCATGTCTGCAATAGGTACACAGTGATACTCAGCATGCACACAGTCATGTGTTACAATAGATGTGAGGACATTCACTGACATAATGCATTCTTTTGGCCCTTAGATTAACCATCAGAACTAAATGTCCAACCCTAAACCTACCTAAATCTAGCTCATAACCAAGTCATAACCTTCTAAAAGCCCTTTGAAGTTGTGAGACATATTGTACATGAATAAATAAAAAACCAAATAAGGTCCACAATGTGCAATAAACACGTGCACTCACACACAGAAACACACATGCAGCTTGTAAAATTTGGCAACTGTGCCTGTAGAGCATCTGATTAAATTTGTCATAAATGTGCTGAATCCTTGGGAGTTCAATGGAAATTTCTCAATCTACGACTGCTTCCAATCTGTTTTCACACAGGTAATTTATAACTAAAATCTGTATAGGGTTTATAAAAGCACATTTTAGATTTTGAGATTTGTGACAGCTCAAGATGATTTTCTTTCTTAAACAAGTGAGTTATCTCCAGCAGATACAGAATTGTTTTGCCAACCAAGCCAGATGTTCATGTTTAAACAAGGACTTGCATAAGAGGCACCCCTCAGTGGAAGCTTTGGGAAAGAGAGACAGAGAAAGGAAGAGACTGAAGAAGACAAAGACATACTGTGCAACGGATCGTTTGTTTTAAATGACATCACTACGTGTTTAGCTATTTAGAAATTCAGCAGAAAAGAATTACAGTTTGTGTACTGTTCCAATTTTAGGGACTTTATAGATAACCTGATTTGACTTGAAATGTGTATACTCCAATTTAGCTGGACTTTTGTTTCTATGGTCTTCAGCAAACTACAAATGACATGGATCCCAAGCAATCAAGTTTGTTTTTTTTTAAATCCAAAAATCTTTAGCATAATGAATTCAATTATAAATGGAAGTTTTTCATTCAACAGCATCAATTTGTATAATGCTATTAGTTAAATAAAAAAAAAATCACATTTGGACCACTGCTTAACTTAATTGTTTATATTTCTGTTTCAATCCATCACATATAGTAATTTAGATGACATTTCACAAACAACTGCATGTAATGACCTTGAAAAGTCTGTTGTGATATGTGGGACATGCTGAGCCACACAAAACCAGGAAATGAGGGGAAAACAAAAGAAACCAAAATGCATACCAATGACCATTTTATGCCAAACTACCAAACAAAACCAACATGATATAGTTAAATAGAACTTAAATACCAAATGAGTAGCATGCAGGTGTGAAAGCACAATATAATAAGCGCACTATATGTGTATGTTTGCTTAAGAAGTATAGTTCTAATGATGCCATTAAAATGCTGCTCTCTCTTATTTGTTCAGGAGCAACAAGTGAAATTTCAAAATTTAAAATTAATCTTTTGAATTACTGTTAACAATGCAAACCAGTTAGCTTTTCTGTCCTTCCATTGTCAGGGGAATCAGTAGACTCCTCTGGCTGCTGTCCATGGTGCTGATTCTGGAGCTGTCCTAGGTGCTCCCTGACATTTGAACTTGCAGGCTGGAGTCCTGCTGGCTGGGAGTTATGGTCAGTAGTTTGCCTTTATTGATCAGGGTCATCAATTACCTCTCGTCTTCTTCTGTTGT
>NW_018127911.1:487090-490234 GCF_001952655.1 Monopterus albus | reverse complement strand
TAGCCATATTGGGAGTCATACTGTAGCTGCAGACTCCACGCTCAATGCGAGCAGTGGTTGCTAGAAGGAAGCTCCAAGCATGGTCTCAAAGGTCTCCAAGCATGACCTCCTCTCTCTCTCGTTGCCCCATGAGGAATCCCCTCCTCAATGAGGCCAGCTCCCCCTCAGTTGCACCAAATAAAGCCGATGAAGGCTCAGCCTGGCCTTGTTCCTCACCTGATGTAAATGCGGTTTCCTAGGCTGCATCTGCCTCCTCATGTTCTGTTAAGGCCTTTTCCTTTGCTACCCGCTGTTGTGAACGCAGACCAGTTAGCGGCCTCAAAAGGGGACTTGTCTCCTTATGACTAGCCATCCCACTTCCCATACGAGATGGGGTTCTTGTTTGAAGACAAGAGTAAATGGCGTAGTCGCAGATGCGGTGTAAATCAATTTACTGTACTCATCGTCCAATGTTCACAGCAAAAAAATTGAAAAAAAATTAGAAATCATTCTCCAAAAAGAAAAAAACACACAACAAATGACACTGCAATCACCATCAGAACTGGTGTAGCCTTCTATACCGCTCAGTAAAACTCAGCTAGGCTAGAACTTGGATTCCCTTTTAATCCCGAAAGCTCCGCCCCCTACCAATTAAGTCACACCAGCATTTATTCACATGGCACACACCTACCTGTAACTCACATTTGTCAGATGGACAACGACAAACACCTGGACCAGCAATCAAACTGCACAAAAAGCTGACAAGCAATGACACGGCCCACCTACACTGCAGGCTTGCCTATGTGTGCATGTACATCCGCACGCCCCACATACTTTGTCAGCAATTTGTGAAGGGGCTACTCCATCACAATCTCCTATTAAGCTAATTCTATACACTGATGGACTTGCAACGATCAAGCTTTGCTCCAGTCAGGCTCGAGTAAGTAGAACTTTACATTGGCCTTAGTAAAGACCTATAGATTGATGTTATAGGTAAAGGTTTCTGCTCTTGGCTACTTTTAATAAAGACTGTGGTCACTGTCATCCATAGCCCATACAGGTGGCAATAATATAAAACCAAGAGTGCTCTACTAACTAATTCTACTCATTCTAACAACAGTGAGAAATTAAATCAATATGAGGCATATGTAACAGTCATAGGCAATGTAGCTCCAGTTCCAGACCTGGGAAGCAGCAAAGTTATTCCCATGGTCCCCTTATTGGCACACTGAAGGTGAAAAGGGCAGCTGGGAAACTCTGACAGCTGGGACCTCCTCAGTTTCCAACAGAACCCAGATGTTCCTCTCCTCCCCTTTCTCTTTGCTTTATTCTATTTCACCTTCTCTGTCTCTCCCCAGTGTGTGTGTGTGTGTGTGTGTGCTGGGGTTGTGAAATGGTTCTTTTCACCAATTACTTCTTTCCCCCCTTATTCCAGATGTAGCCAATCTTGCATGTCAGAATAATATGAATTACAGTATACTAGCAAGGTTAGAGAACTGGATCGAAAGAATATGTCATTTTTATTAGTTATTTAGAAATGTCATTTTGGATGCATGATAACACCAGATTCATTATTTTGAAAATGATAAATTGATATTTTATTATAATGCCAATAAAAGATAAATGAATGATGCCCTCTTAAACTAAACTACAGTGAGGATGTTGTTTGCCTTTGGATGTGAAACTGGAACCTAAATGATATGTAGTATCACAAAATCAACCTGAGGTTCACCCTGACCCTTAACTGACTGAAGCCAAAGTGTGCATAAATTATTTTTGTTTATTTGTACTACTTCCATAGTTCAGTTGTATGCATAGAGAACAAAGCAAATATACAAACATAGCAGAAAGTACAGCATGCCAGACAAAACTGCAGCGAGTTTGTTCACACTAAGTGTTGTTCACAAGGTACATACAACTGGTATGAAAGTTTAACTCTCCAGATGCATTTAATATGAAGACAGCATGCAGGGACAGGGGCCCCATAGCTTCAGACTGGAAGCTTGATAAACCTCATAAAAGGTGATTCTCCTTGAAATGAAAGCCATGGGAGAAATGGAGAGTTAAAATTGAGGCCTTCAAATGTTATTTTTCCAGCAAGAAAAAATGGGATGCTTTTTCTTTTCTTTTCTTTTTGTAGTGAGTGTGGGACTGAAAATATCTGGGTGTTATTCATTGAGTTTCAGGACATAACCAAGATAAAAACAAAACAGGGGATGCCATTGTAGTTACTTCAAAGAAAAAAACAAGACTCTAATTTCTTTTTTTCAGTATTTTTACTCCTCCACCACTGTGGTAGATAAAAAAAGAAATGGCTATCACATTTGACTGCTGTACAATGCAAAATATGAATTTTAGTGTTCCAACGTTTTATCAACCTCCTATCCAATAAATTAAATCAGTTTTGATCTAATTATAAAGGTCACCTAAGTCACAATAACAAACAGACAGCCATTAAATGAAAGGGTCTTGTTACTAGGATCCAACTTAAAGCTGGTTTATTTGTCTAATCAGCTAAGACCATTACTTTTCACTGGCATTTGGGGAGGCCTTGCATGAGCAGCGTGTTAGTGAAAGAAGAAGAAGCTTTATTTTATTGTCATGGTAACATTGTGATGCGTACAATGAAATTTTTGTTTGGAGCCGAGGGGGCCGCAGGCAGCTGAGTACACACCGCCATCACGGGCAACTTGGGGGGTTTGGTGTCTTGTCCAAGGACACTTCGACATGTGGACTACAGGCACAGAGATTCAAACCTTCAACCTTCTGGTTGGGAGATGACTGCTCTACCCACCGCACCACTGTCGCCCCCCAACTAGATGTCTAATCTACCACAGCAAACCAATAAGAGTAAATCAGTGGCAGCAGACAGTTGTAGGATGTTTCAATTTTATTGACGTATCAAACAGCTGTACATCTATTTGCCTTTCTTGGCCTTGAGCTTCCTCAACTAGAACTCCAGTTCTTTGCCTTCCAGGATGTAGCTGTCTGCCCATCCACATTGACCAGGTCTGGAGGCGATACAAGCTAGGAGTTTTCCCTGCTGGAACTGCTCCTCCGAGAGGGTGGCCATCTTGTACTTAGAGCTTGTTCTTGTGCTGCCATGATTAGTGCCTCTGTGCTGTCTTTCAGTACAGCTTTGTCCAGCCACTGGTAGGATTTTTA
>NW_018127911.1:484912-486342 GCF_001952655.1 Monopterus albus | reverse complement strand
TATAAGCATTCTGAGGCTTAGGATGATACCAACCACTCCCTTGCAAGGCAGTTTCCAATAGCAACCACACTTACTTGTTTCATACTCTTACAGGGTTTCATATTGGTATTATTTATATCACTGTACTTTTATTGGACCCATGTGGGCATTTGCAGTGTAGCACCGTTTGTTTAATCTCTTTGTTATATTTCAACAGTGTGTATTCCACTGTAATATTAGAGGCATTAAACCGAGAGGCTCATATTCAGTGAGTTACAGTTGTGAGCAGGCTTCTGATTGACTTACCGCAGTGTGGATAAAACCTGTGATGCAGTTATGTTGCATCTCTGTCATTAACACATGCTCTGTGTCATATCCCTAAGTTTGTGACTGAGCTGTCTGTTTAGACCTTACCTCATTCTCTCTCAGTATTGTGGTTCACCTGGTCCTGCAGAATTTTTAGCAGACCTACTGCATGACCGTGAAATCTTAGGAGAGGACAGGTAAGGTGAAGGGAGGAGTTAAGATTACATGGAACTCAAACAGTGTTGGACATTGATAAGAGACCACAGCATGTTCAGAAAATCAGGGAGTTGTGTCAGTGTCAGACAGTCTGAAGAAGTGCAGACAAATAACAGTCCTCTCCACAGCAGGTTACAAGTGAGAGATCAATAAAGGGCCATGATAACTGAGTGTAAATGAAAGATGGCATAGATAATAAGAAAATACAGAAAATAAGAGACAGATAGAGAGAGAGATGATGCAGACAAGGGAGGCAGATGGACGAACAGATTGAGGGAGTGTATAGCGTTAGCATGATTAACTGCCATACCGCACTCACATCTCTCTCTGTCTTTTTCTTCTGTATTCTTGCTCCTTTTAGATCCATTTCTCCAGGGGAAGGTCACATAACCGGGCCAGTCACTGAAGAAGACCTTGTGCTCCGGTCCATTCAGCAGTCAGAAGATTGTAGGTACTAGGATGCAGTGTCCATTCATTCCATCATTGATCTTTTTTTTATCTGCAATTTTTAGAATGTTAGCATTAGTAAACCACATGGATATTACATTTTTTTTCTATGCTGTAAATCATACTTAAAGCTGCACAAATCAATATTTTATATTAACAATGGATCAGATGATTATATGTATGTGAGGTTTTGCTTGTGATGATGACTCCACAGAAAAGTATCAGTTTTGCGCAGCTGGTTCAACCTCTTTGATCCCATGGTTTTGGTTCTGTAGACTATAGCTTTGGTTGTTGGTTCAGCTACTGTTTTCACCAAACTGATAAACTCATTCAAGCATGTTGCAGCTAAAGTACCAGGTATTTCCCTCAGGAATTGATGGAGACCAAAGAAAAAAAGAAAGTGCGTCAATGTTGGACATGTATTCACAGAAACACAACTCAAAATAAAGGCCAGTATTCCTCCATGCCCACTAGATGTGTAG
>NW_018127911.1:483523-484724 GCF_001952655.1 Monopterus albus | reverse complement strand
CCTTGATTAGCCCTTCAGTATATACACTTGTTTCTTTCCTGTGTTCTAGATTGCCTGTTGTGGTTGCATTAGCCTTAGTGCGTCACAACTTCAGCATTCTGGTTATTCCTGTTTCTTGATATAAACCTGTTTGTTTGTGTTTACCTAGGCTTTTGACTGCCTGTCTTGGACTTTGGCTGTTGGATTTATTGTGTAGCTCAGACTGTTTGTCTTTGACCTTCATTTTGGACTCTCACTCTGCCTCTGGTTCTCCCTGCCTTCTACTCTAGACCAAAGGTAAGTCATGCTTATCTCTCCCTCATAAGACAATACCAGTATCTTGATCAAGAGGTCACACACTCAGTGCAAACTGTTTAACTGCCCAGCTTAATGTGCATTTGGGTATTCTGCCTTTGCCAAGTGTGTTTTACAAAAACTGTGACATTTATCCCTCCCATTACAAATTCATGTATATGTAGTGATGGGCAAATGATACCGTGGCTTTGGAGCTTGTGTCACTCGTCCTGAAGCGGAGTGATTCGAAACGTTGTGTCGGAGCTTGTATCAAAACACCAGTGTCACTTGACCGATGACGTTCGAAGCTTCGAACGTCGTTGCTGTTTCGCTTCGCGCTTCATTCCTTCAAAATGTTTCGAAGCTTTTCATTGGCTCATAGTCTTTCAGTGTGTGTCAACGCTCATGGCGTTTCAATGCATTCTCAATGACAGCTTGACAGGTTTTACAGATTTGTGTGGTTTGGTGCCATACCAGCTACACTGGGTATGGAAAATATTCAGACCCCCTTAAATTTTTCACTCTTTGTTATATTGCAGCCATATGCTAAAATCATTTAAGTTCATTTTTTTCCTCAATGTACACACAGCACCCCATATTGACAGAAAAACACAGAATTTTTGACATTTTTGCAGATTTATTAAAAAAGAAAAACAAATATCACATGGTCATAAGTATTCAGACCCTTTGCTCAGTATTTAGTAGAAGCACCCTTTTGAGCTAATACAGCCATGAGTCTTTTTGGGAATGATGCAACAAGTTTTTCACACCTGCATTTGGGGATCCTCTGCCATTCCTCCTTGCAGATCCTCTCCAGTTCTGTCAGGTTGGATGGTAAACCTTGGTGGACAGCCATTTTCAGGTCTTTCCAGAGATGCTCAATTGGGTTTAAATCAGGGCTCTGGCTGGGCCATTCAAGAACAGTCAC
>NW_018127911.1:480113-482331 GCF_001952655.1 Monopterus albus | reverse complement strand
GAGTGAGAGTGAGAGTATTTTGGCAAGGTTCATGGCAAGTACCACCAATAAGCAACGTTCTAAAGTTTGGGATCATTTTGATCTCATTCCACCCAATAAGGTATAATGCAGTTTATGGCATACATTTTATGTATGTCTGCTTCTGTGAATAATCATTCCAAATCAACCATACAAGTCCCCAAATGACAAACCATTATCTTTAAAGGTTTTCCTTAAACACTTCACACACAAAAAAGATACAATGTTTCTGAATTCAAACACCATGATCATTTGCAAAGTAGGAAGGATCTCTAATCCTGTTAGGGGCTTTTAGTACAGTATTTAAATAAAGCTCAAAGCTTGAAATTAACCCTTAACCAACATTTAACCCTTAATATATTTTGCATTGATTGTTTGGGTTAATCTGGAATGTGTTTTACAGTATGGGGGAGAGCATCTGCATATTTTATTGTAATGACGATATAATCATTATTTGGTATGAACGAACAAAACACTTGAATGACCACACAGACTTTTCTGAACTTTTATTGCTGTCATGGGATTGAAACAGTGCCAGTGCTTCAGTCGTGCTCTTTAGAGGTTGCTATGGCTTCAGTTGACCACCAGATGTCACCGTCACTGAAGTCTTGAAGCTTTGAATCGTTTTCGGCACAATTGTTAGGAAAGCCTCAGTGCTTCATGAGGCTTCACTTGCCCACCACTATGTATATGTACAGTGCTTGTTGAAGCTTGGTAGAAGTTGAGCAAGCTGTTTTCAAACAGTTAATGCCATATTATTTAATAGCGTTGGTGGTGGAGGCACTGATATGACTTCATTACTTTTAGATGAATTTGAAGGTTATTTATACACTTGTCAATATGGAGAAACAACATATCTTTCTTTCTTTTTTGTATTACATAAGGCTTCTGGAAAATCTGTCATTTAATCAAGCTTAGGAGAATCTATAGTGATGACCATGATTTCATCCAACAGTCAGCTAATATGCTGGATAGATTCATAGAGTATGAGTACCCTGAGTATTGATTAATAGAGCCGTACAATGAAGTTGCATATTGTACATATCGGTTTGTCTGTTGTCAAATCTGATAAACCTTTGAGCAAAGTATTTTTTTTATCCTGGAAGGTTTACAGATAGAAGGGTCCACAATTTGAAGGCTATGTTTATGATATCAGAAGTACGAACAAGCAGACACAGGTATTTATTCCAGATTGTTGCCCTTGCAAAGCTTGTAGTCACATAGTCTGAACAAAATAATTTACTTGTGAAAGTCAGCCATACAACCTCAGATCATGCATAACTTGCTATTATTGCAATTTAGCAATCTGTCCCGTCCTTGTACAAATGCTCTTGAGAATTTGCTTGAATGCCCACTGGAGCTCACTTAAGAAGTGTGATGTCAGTCTACCAAAAGCACACCATTTTACCCCCACAGGACAAAAAAAAAAAAAAAAAAAAAAAGATTCATAATTTGCAACAATATGAATGTAGAGATTACACAGTCTACTCCCAAATACTATACTTTACTTTACTTTACTTCTCTTTATTTAACCAGGTAAAAACCCATTGAGATCATGATCTCTTTTACAAGGGTGACCTGGCCAAGAGGTCAACAACACATGTCGTCAATACATAAATTTCAATACAAATCAAAAACATTAAACATTTAAACAATCAAAACCATAAATATAATAATCAACAATAAAACCAATTTAAAAACATCTACACTGACCAATAGTCCTTTTGCCTAAGAGCCATAAGGGAATAAAAAGCTTGAACTGAGCATAATTCAGTAAGTTTAAAATCTGCTTGGAAACTATTCCACGAAGAGGGAGCGGCAAATCCAAAAGCCCGTTTCCCTTTTTCGGTCCGAACTCTTGGCACCATGAGCTGAAACTTATCACAAGACCGTAAGGCATATTTGGTATCCGATCTACGTAAAAGAGAGCATAAGTATGCTGGAGCTAGGCCTACCAAAGCCTTGTACACTAGCACCATCCAATGAACATGTCTTCGCATGCTCAGAGACGACCACTGTGCTTTAACATACAGGTCGCAATGGTGCGTTAGTCGACTACAACCCGTCACAAACCTCAAGGCACTGTGGTAAACCACATTTAAAGAATGGAGACATCTAGCTGAGGCATTCATATACAGTACATCACCATAATCCAACAGGGGAAGAAAGGTCGCTGATATTAAATATTTGCGTGCCTGCA
>NW_018127911.1:476009-478658 GCF_001952655.1 Monopterus albus | reverse complement strand
CCGGCTTTAACGAAAAAAACATGGCAACTCATTCGTTGGTATCGAGTTCATAGTAGATTTTACAGTCCTCAAACATTTTTGGATCATTTATACTCTTTGATATTTCATGCTGAAAATCTCTAGTAGTTTAACTTCTCATGTTGCTTTAGTGATGTGTGTATGTTCACAGTGGCATCACTGTTGGAGTGTGGTCAGAGTTGCAACACACTTTCAACACGATACTTGCTAAGTAGATACAAACATTTACTGTAAGGATGTGAGTCGAAACAGGTGAAAATTGAAACTGCAATCAAGTTACTGGCTTCTTAAAAACAGGACAAGGACGTACAAGCCATGACCCTGTGAGGCTGATTGACACAGAATTAACAGGCAGCTCATGTTGAAGCTCATCTCTCCAGAAGCTCTTATGGCTTTAGCGCTCGCTCGGTTGTCAGTGAGGTGCAGATTTGTATTTTAACCACTTAGCTTATATTATTAGGGAGAGCACCTTAGACTGAGTTTTCAGTTACTCAACTTTCATCTTAAACACAAAAATTATTAACCAATATCTCTGAAACTAACATGAACGGTCCCTTTTGGACATAAATATTCATTCAATGAATCAAGCGCCTCACTGAGGGCTGAAGGAGGCCTATAGCAACTCATAATCGTAAAGAATTGCTCCTTTGAAGTCTTAACCTTTAATACCAGACTTTCATATTGCTTTGGAATAGAAACTGAAGAAAGAACAGTGACTTGAAATTTACTTTTTACATACACAGCCACACCTCCACCCTTCCTAGGTCGGTCACAACGAAAGATATTATAGCCAGAAATATTGATATCATCATTTGAAACTGCTTTATTTAGCCAAGTTTCAGAAAGCACTAGAATATCCGTATCAGTAGTTTTAATCCAAATTTTTACTAAATCCAGCTTAGGTAACAGGCTTCGAACATTTAGATGAAGGATCCCAAGTCCTGATCTAGCTCTAAATTCATCAGGCGTGCTGATGTTGCTCTCCAGAGGGCCTGGATTTGGCTGAATATTTCCTGATAATAATAATAAGAGCAACACAAAGCACTTCCGCCTAGCAACGGATTTCAACATGTTGTCACCGTCATTAGTACACATGCGATATTTAAAGGACTGCCCACTAGTTATGGAACAGTTCCTCATAACAAACGCACACATTAAACGAATTAAATCCCTACTTACAGTATAATGGTGCCCCGAAATCAGTTCACAGTAATCCAGCACTGCAGCCCAACCAGGAGGAAATGGGTCACAAGTACAAGACCATGCCCTAAAATAATCCAAAGGCAAGCTAAGTACCACATCACATGACTCATCACCGTTTTGAACAAAAATTCCAGGGAACCAAATTAAATGACAAAAAATAAAAACACACCAGAAATACTTCATTTTAACAAATCTTAACAAGTCAGCTCCTCAGCCTCGTAGTAGATTTCACGTTCTCTTTTCCACCAACAGACAGCCACGACGCCGCCGATCACCACCACAAATCTCCTTTAGGTGGCCTTCTCCAATGTTATAGAGATCCCAGCTTCCCTCCGTCGCAGCTCCTCCGCCCGCAGCCAATAGACCACTCGTTGACACAATCCCACGTCGATCAAGTCAGCTAAATGGCCGACTATTCCGACACAAGCCCCCGGCTCCTCTGGTCCACAGCCAACAGCCCCCTTGCCGCCGCTAATTGCGACTAGCAGTAACTTAATCAACAGTTTCCCTTACGCTGAGCTCGCCCTCTGCTAGTCACGGCCCACCAAAGTATAATGTGGAACAGTTGTACGACAAGGAAGACCTCAGTCTGGTCAAACTCACAGCACCACACAGGAAACCGCGACAGCATCCAGCCAGGTTGTCTGCAATTGATTGTCTTCTTCTTTGTCCAAGTGAGCTCGCATACCCACACTATAGCGAACAAATTCAAAACAGCCAACCTGAAACTCAATAAAGGTCACAGCAGAAGATTTAAACAAAAATTCAAACGAAACAACAAGCAGCGACACACTACATTTACGACGACATGTGTGCGGCCATCTTGGAAGTACTGGAAATACTGTAGTACACATCAGTGCTTCTTAGCCTATTTTGGATCAATACCCACTTAAGTCAAGTTTAAACTTCTTATACCCCCCCACCCCTCCTTACATTTTAGAGACAAAAATTGTTTTTTACTCCACTACATTTAATTCAGTTATTTTTGTTGGGATCAGATTAACAAAATAGAGTAATCACAAGATTTTTATTAATCCCTGGTGGGAAATTCACAAGCTACCCAGCAGTATAGAAGGTAGTTAGCATTAGCTTCAGTTTTTCCTGCTGCAACATTACATGCATTACACACAATAATGGCCCAATAATTCTATATGTATTGATATGAAATATGTCATTTAAGTATATATAAGTATATTTAGATGCCATTGTGAATGCTTGGATCTTACATTTATTGTTTTCTGCATCTGTGTAAGAAACCTACCTGCTGTTCACTAAACAGTTATTGTGAAGAGTGCCAAAATGGTAGTGTGTCAGGACATTGCCGTTCAATATAAATCTGATATTTAAATACCATTTGATTAGGCATGATTACTGGGGGCAGTCCCAAAGTTGAAATAAAACAATATCGCCCTCAGTGCTTAAGAATTA
>NW_018127911.1:416098-475990 GCF_001952655.1 Monopterus albus | reverse complement strand
GGGAAGGTTTGCCTGATATGTTAGTATTAATCAGCAGCACTAAACACAACTATGACCCTGAGAAAACCATTCACCAGAGTTCCAGTGTCTGATTTATTACTCTACAATATATGTACTGTAGATCTCTAGAAATTCAGACAGTGTAGTTGTGGTGCTATTTGAATAACAATGCATTTCCACAGTATAATGTATATTTTGTGTCTTCACATTTCACATTGTTGTATAGTACACTGGCACTAGTTTCACATTGGTGTCATTTCCTTTTGTTGTTTTCACAAAGCTGTCAAACTAGCAAGTTATTCATTGTAGAATTAATGTGAACAAATCTGACAACTGATTTATAATACACAATAACTTTTGTTATAGTAAAAAGCATACTCCTGTGATCTTACACATGTAAATATAAAATACTTTACATGTATTGTACACTAAGTGCATGGGCAGCACAAATTATGGCCATATACTAATGCAGCAGTAGGCTGGTTTGCATTTTTTTCAAGTTTACACCAATATCTGTCTAAACTTATATTGTGCTGTATTTTTAAAACTCATGTCTAATGCTACTGTGACATTTCCCTTCAAAAAATATAAAGTGATTTCACATGTAAATGTCTCTATATAGCCCTGCGATAGAGTGATGACAATAATAATACTTTATTTGTATAGCACTTTACAACTCAGTAGGAGCCCAAAACGCTTCACAGAACAGGAGATAAAATACATGACCAACAACGTACAAAATAAGAGGAAAACAAGAAAAACTAAAAACACAAAAAAAGAAACTATAAATCAAAAGGTAATGATTAGGTTTCCATATCCAATATAAATATAAAACAGCGAGCTAAAAGACATCAACATGATGCCACTGAAGCAAATTAACCACAAAAAGCCTGTCTAAAAAGATAGGTTTTTAGTTTAGACTTAAAAAACAATAACTCAGTTATGGACCATAACTCTGGCAGTAGAGAGCTCCAGAGCCTGGGGCCATAAACGGCAAACGCAGGATCACCCCATTTTTTTGTATTTTGTTCACGGGCCAAACGGGTACACCTGTTCCGAGGAATGCAGCTGATCGGACGGATATAATGGAGGGAGGCCGTTAATAGATTTGAATACAAGTAATAACACCTTAAAATCTATTTTGGACTTCACTGGCAGCCATTGCAGCGAGTAAAGAACAGGAGTGATGTGGGAATACTTGGGGGTATTTGAGAGTAGACGAGTAGCAGCATTTTGTACCAGCTGTAGCTTCCGAAGAAGAGATTGGTTAATTCCGATATAAAGGGCATTACAGTAATCGAGTCACGAAGAAATAAAAGCGTGAATGGCTTTTTCTAAATCAACATGTGACAGAAAGGGTTTCACTTTAGTTAAAAGCTTCAGGTGAAAGAAGCTGGTTTTGACCACAGATCTGACCTGATTGTTAAATTTAAGGCCGCTGTCGAACAACACTCGTAAGTTTTTGACAGTTTTTAGATTCAACCGGTTCTTTTATCTGAAGGCCCCAAGAAGTAACACTCAGGAAACAGGAATCAGCTTTACGTAGATTTATTTTCTTCTGGTTAAATGCAGAGTTATTACAGCGCTGGGCTCTATGAGATGACAAGTCCCAAGAGCCTCGATAATCAAAAATCATTCACGTTTATCTTCTCGGGCTGGGACTGCCCTGTACATGGGTGGAACGTTTCACGTAAATATTCTAGAATGTTCATATAGGCAGTGTGTTTGTGTGTGTGTGTGTGTGTGTTATCTTCAAGCGTTTCTCTATTTTCAGGCGTTTCTCTCTAACTGAAAGTGGACAGTGACACAGTTAGCTGTGTCACTTACTTCCCTGATTCTGTTGTAAAAAAAAAAACCCTTACTCATGCTTCAGACATGAGTGACCAGTACAAGCCCGTCAGACTTCTTTTAAGTAGCATAAGTTAACAGCATCTTATCTATAGTTTCCAGAATGACACTTATTTATGCAATCTATTCTTGCACAATTTTCCAAGAAGATAAGAAACACTACAAGTTGCCTCAAAGCTGAATATTATAACTATAATGCATGCATAAGAGCCAGGTTAATACTGATACATGGTGCTGCTAGTGGAACACAGACAGTCATACTAAACTTTATCATCATTAAAACAAAATAATACTAATAGTAAATAAAATGACTAACTCCTGAAATCCAATCCTAACACAGTACCCATAAGTGATGGGAGCGAGGGCCCTAGATGAGGTACAATAACGGAAGAATTGGGGTTAAAAACAATGTATTCCATCTTACTTTCATTTAGATGAAAGTTCTGGGATAGCCAATGTTTAACATCGCCAAAGCAATTGTGCAAAGGGGTTAGAGC
This sequence comes from Monopterus albus, assembly GCF_001952655.1. Taxonomy (NCBI): domain Eukaryota; kingdom Metazoa; phylum Chordata; class Actinopteri; order Synbranchiformes; family Synbranchidae; genus Monopterus; species Monopterus albus. The sequence continues at coordinate 473,645 of NW_018127911.1, read as the reverse complement.
ATTCTAATCGCCCTGCACCAGCGGCAAATAGATCTGAACATCATCTACATAAAAATGAAAGTGAATGTTGTGCCTCGATATGATTGAACCAAGAGGAGATATATAGATATATAGATATAGATATAGATATAGAAAATGGTCGTGGAGCCAGAAATGAGCCCTGGGGAATGCCAGAAGAAAGAGGGGCAGAGGTAGAGGAAAAGTTGTCAATAACAACCCAGAAGGACCTATTCGTCAAAAAAGACATAAACCATTGTAACACAGCGCCTCTGAGGCCAATGTAATGTGCCAAATGGAAGAGAAGAACTGCATGGTCGACAGTGTCGAAGGCCGCAGCGAGGTCTGAGAGCTAAAATGACAGGGCACTTGGCGTTGAGGGCCATAGTGATATCATTATGGACCTTCATTAATGCAGATTCAGTACTGTGGCAGGCTCTAAATCCTGATTGAAATTTTTCAGCAACATTCAGACAATCCAGATGCGACTGTAGCTGTGTGAGAATGATTTTTTCCAAAATCTAAGATAAGAACGGTAGAAGAGAAATTGGACAAAAGTTGGACAAACGAGCGGGGTCAAGATTAGGCTTCTTAAGAAGGGGTCGCACTATAGCATGCTTAAGGGCGTGTTGGGTCATTTCTTAGTTAGACAGGATATTCAGGGATTTGTTGTCTAGAAATGTTTAGTGAAAACAGGATGTCTAGCTCAGGCTGTTAAATGCTCAGTTATTTTCATGTGCTTGCAGACTGCATCTAGGCCAAGGCTAAGTAAATCAGACAAAGGCTGCAGGCAAGGATGGTTGTTATTATTAACTGTAATGCTAATCTTAATATTTGTCTTAATGTGAAATGTCATGTCAAATTGTTCTTAGATACACACCACTAATCAACAGCCACACACCTTGACTTTTCCTCATGTTTTGACTATTGTTATGGTCAGCTGCAAGCTGGCATATCAGGTGACGTCACGGTTTGACGTGCCTGGGTAGAATGGGCTAGCCCAACCAAGTGATTTAATATTATATAGGTTTTTGGTTCAGGGTCTTTCATCTTCCAAGCTGCCTGCGCGCAGGTTGGTGGTGGGAGAGATCTGGACGTGTAATGTTAATTTTACCTGTGATCCTCTGAATAAACCAGTACGGTTATTTTTTATAAAATCTGAAGTGGTCTACTTCGTCTTTGTGAGTTCCAGGTTTGAAAGAGCCGGAAGAAGCTTTGTAAATGAAACAGAGCTTGTAGGCGGAAGGGACGCTACTCGTTGTGAGAGAGCTGTTAACTAATGAAACCAAAGAGGGACCAACAGTGTCGATTGCCTCCTTGATTATTCTGGCAGGGACAAGATCTAAAGGGCAGTAAGCAGGATTTAACTGTTGCGCACATTTTTTTTTTAGTTGTGACAGAGAAATTGGAGTAAAAGATTCCAGAGTATACTGGACAGGAGAAACAATTGGTACGGGAGGAGCCGTCACGGGAATACTCTGTCTAATGGCCCAGATTCTATCAACAAAGTAATGTTGGAACTCATTACAGGTGTGAACGACCCTTCATTAGACAGGACACCAACAGGATTAATAACAGATTTTATAGGATTAAAAAGAACTCTAGGATGTGTTTGGTAAAATTATTAACAAAGTCATACTTTAAGGTTGATTCTAACATTTGATGAATTAAGAACTTAATTAGTAGAAGATTAACATTATGCTTGTTGATTAGTCAACCTGTGTGTTTACTTTGTTTGCGTATGGTAATTTTATTAAGATTTAGTTTAGAGCACACATAAGTTAGTTGAGTATATCACTCTATGTGTTCACTGAATTCTTGGCTAGTACTTATTGTGTTAGCCAACTGAAGCACTGTTTAACATCAAAGGGACTGGTTCACCAAAACACTGACTCTCATCAGATTTACAGCTTTAGCAAAGAGGGTCCACAGTTAATTTATTATCACCACCTGGCTGAAGAGGCCAGGGAATTTGGGGTGACTGGGACACCAAGGGTAATAAACAAGAGATTAGATCTAAAAGCCAACAAGAGGAAGACAACTTCAAAGAGAGGGCAATATACAGACACACACAGGCAAGACAGTTTAATTAGCCAAACGGGAAGCCATGTCACATATAGTGTAACAAAGAAAGAAGTGAGTGTAGGAATTCAGACAGTAGAATTTCCACCATCTTTAGGAAGCTGCTTTTCCCATTGGAGCAGAAAAGATGCAGGAGGAGGACGGATGGATAGATGGACCAATAGAACAGCACGAGAGGACCGGACCAGCCTACAATGGCACATTTGAAATTGTATAAAATCAACTGAATGGAGGAGGACAGTGTTCCTTCTCGTCCTGAAGACGAGTTGAACGGTTTTGCTGTTGAGGTCAGGGCTTCAGATAGAGATGGAACCCAGAGCTCTGAAAATTGCTTTATTCGATGGTCTGTTTAGTTATGATAATAAATGTTTGAAAATTGATATTCGATTCCGATTATTCTTCATGAAAGGACGTGCTGCAGATGATGACTATTTTTTGAAACAATGTTAGAAAGGTATTTAGTTTTGTCATCTTTTACAGATTTCTGATAGATAACCAGACTGTCTCTTAAGATGCCCAGAGAGATGTGCAGCCCATCCTTCTTCCATCTACGCTCAGCCTGCCTGCAGCGTCTCCGCAATGCCCGGGTGGTGTCGTTTAACCACGGGGCAGATTTGTATCTAGAAGTCTTGTTCCTGAACGGTGCGATGGAATCCATAATCGGGGAGCATGTAGAGTCAAATGAGGAGAGAAACCATCAGGACATAAAGGAAGCTGCAGGACTTCTGAGAAATAAAAGTCAGAGGCTTGGAAGGCAACAGCAAAATCAGAGGCTGTAGTAGAGGTGATCAACCTGCTACGCTGACGTAGAGTCAAGGGTCTATGCAGGTTTGGCGGGAGTAGGACTTCGAAACAGACGAAAAAATGATCAGAGATAGCCAAGTTTGATACATCTCCCATGCACAAAGACAGTCCTCATGAAAAGACGAGGTCCAGTGTGCCCCCACGTTGATGAGTGAGGCATAAAACTGACTGAGATCAAAATAGTTCAACAGAGAATTAAAGTCATTCTCTAGCTGGTCAGAGGGGCAGTTAACATGGATGTTAAAATCTCCACAGATAAGAAGCTTGTGAAACTGAGGGCTAAATTCTGCCAGGAATTTGCCAAATTCGTTAACAGAGTCCTTAAATTTAGGTGGGCGATATACCACTGCACATAAGACAGGGGAGTGCAGCGTTAAAACAAAAATTTGTAGCTCAAAGCTGGAAAAACTCTTGGTGGAGATGAGGCGGCATTTAAAGGTAGATTTAAAAACAGACGCCAGACGGCGCCTCTGCCAGAGGGGAGCGGAGTGTTAATAAACCAATATCCAGCTGGAAGGAGCTCAGAGAACAGACTATTATTGCCTTGCGTTAACCAGGTCTCAGTGAGAAAGAACACATCCAGGTCGTACACAGAGATAAAGTCATTAAGAATGAACGTCTTATTGTTGAGGGATCTTGCATTAAAAAGTGCAAGAAGGAGCAGGGCCGGCCCATCCTGAAGCAAAGCAGCATGAGCCACTGGGCGAAGATTGTCTAGAGTGCGATGCCGGTGGGAGCGTCTCACAAGTTGGCAGCATGGGCGAGGGGGATTCCAGTCAGAGTTGACTGGACGAAGAAAGAGGTAGTTATGAGTCAGGGTCCACCTTGGATCGATGTCGCCGTGCTCCACAAGTTGCTCCGTCCTTGACGGCGAATCTAGGCAGGATTTCAATCTAACATGAAGTCCGACTCGCCTCCCTTGTCGCCTATGGCAAAAACGGCCCGGAAGGGGGCCAACAGAGCGCCGGAAGAACAAAGGTATAGACGCTAACGGGGGTGGTGGTGGATTTGATTGGAAGCCTCAATAAGACACATGGTGGACTAGACATTGATTTAAGAATATCTAGAAGTGTCGAGCGATCATAAACCAACGCTGATAAAACAAAAACAGTGTCAAAAATCAAAAAATAAAACAGGAAGAGCAGGCGGCAGGCCGAAGACAGTGGCACCATCTTGACATGTCCAGTGTGGCTTGCCTGGTGTCAGCTGGGATCAGCTCCAGCCCTTTGTGGCCCTCCATGAGATAAGTTGTATAGATATATAGTGGTTAAATGTATATCTCTGTTTTCAGTGTTCATGTGTGCACAGTATGCATCAGCCAAGAGGAACTAAGAAAAGGAAAATGCATTTGATTTTCTTTTCATAAGAAAAGAGAAACAGTTTCAGGCAGTCAGTAATAAAATAAAATAAAAAACATTCTACATAATTATGATTTAGAAGCAAAGTATTCAATGATAAACATAGTTTTGAAATGAACATTAGGATTCATATGTTGTGTCAGTCCCTTATTATGACTTTGATGGAAATCCCACAAAGATTTCTGGGACATCTGTGTTTTAACCTGTATCATATTTGATACGTGACATTTCTGAGCAAAAAAGTCACCAAAAATGCCCCATGTATCAAATGCGATACAGAAGAAATAGAAATAATCTAAATAATATGCATATATGGCAAATAAAAAGCATGAATCTTGAATTTCGAATCATGAATTATATTTTGGATTTTGTTAAAAGGTTTAATAAATATCTCAGTTCCAAAAAATTTGAATGTTCTGGCTATTTTTTGATATGTTGGGCTTTACAGGGTTAAACAGGTGGTGTTACACACTGACAACTCCAAATGTGAGTGGTGGGTAATATTATGACAACACAGAAATAATTCTTTATTGATTTTGAAAGGAGCATTGCGTGTGCCCATAAACAACATTGGTGTTTGGACTGGTTTTAGCTACTGAACGGAAAATTAAGAAATTATGCATTTATAGCTATCATACTAACATTTGATACCACTCATAGTGTGGGAAGACAAAATAAGAGCTGTGCAGGAGAGCGGCATTGGAGAGATGTCAGGGAAGGAGCGTGTGAGTGTGTGTAGGATGAACAGACACAAACAGGTAGACATACAAAATTGGCAAGTGGTGGTGAATGTCTGGGTAGTGAGAGAGAGCAACCAATGGGTAAACTTAAACTGTGAGAGGGAGGTGTAGGTTGTCACAAATGGATGACTAAGAGGAAGGAACAGAAATAGGTGGTGGATGGGAGGTGTGTGAGAAGTGGAATGGAAGAGCAGGCATGAATGGATAGATGTATAGAAGTAGAAAAAAGGCAGGAAAAGACAGATGTCCAGTTGGCTAAGAAACTATTTTTTTTACAAGCTTGAGAGGTGATTTCTTCTCTCCATGTGATAAAATTGAGCCATTAAAACACTATTGAAGACTTTCGATATCTTGCAGCTGCACTAATCAAGATTTTATGTAAAAATTCTCCTGCAGCATAAATCACAAAGTAAGCCTGAATCCACCAACCTCATAGATTAGCCCAGTTTGTACACGCGTATTACGGCATCAGAGCACCTGGTCTGTGCAGATGTAACCATGTAAAAAGTCTGGCATGTAAACATAATATATGTTTTAAGATGGTCTATAGCTGAAATATTGGATCATTAAAAATCGGCAAAAACAGTCCACATTGTTTTCCCCAACCTACGACAGTACAAAGTATAAATAAAGGAATTCTAAAGGTTATCCAAAATCTGAAAATCATGGACATGGTACATCATTTTAAGTACTTTTCAAATGCACAAATTAAATTAAATTAAAATTATAGAAATTGTAGCTCTGTATTTACAGTAATGTCACTTAATCTATGTGAAGTACTGAAACTACTGTAGGCTCCTGCACATCAGGCAGTTAAAATATCATATTTATAAATTTAAATTCCATCCCAACTCCTAAACTGGTGCCATAAAATTCAACATACCAAATGTTTAAAGTTTTCAGGTCCTCGGTGGTAAGGTTTTTACTTTAAAAAATGAAGGTAGTAATTTTCTTTCCTGAGTTAGGGACACTATAGGATTCATGTAGTGGTAATCAGTCTGATGACATGAAACAGCCCCTATTTCACCAAATATTCTGGATTGCTTACACTATGATGTAAGTGAGTAGTGGCAAAAATAAAACAGGCACAAAATAAACTTGGATTCATGATGTGCACAGGTTCAAAAAAATGTGTAGGCCTTTCAGATACATGCACCCTTGGTACGAGGGTTTAAGTCTTAACTGAGTATTTACAGTCCCAAGGACGTGAAGAGCTGAGGAAGTGATGAGCTTCTCAGCGGACACCTTGTCTGCTGTGATATCTGTCAAAAATGTTGAAAGGCTGCTACAAGGCATCCTCTGGGATCCCTCGGGTAGAGATTACCAAATTGTCCCTGTCAGGCTGGTATAAATATTTCTTGTGTACTTGTTGCCTGTAATGCATAGGCTTTTTTGGCTGCTTTTTGTTTTGCTGTCTCAGCCTGTCTGGTTAAAGATATTATGCCTGGTTACTCCACCTGTCTGGTCTGGTTGTGATCCACAGACAAAAGGAAAAGCTGGTTTTTATGTGGCCCAGATACCTCTTGTTCTCTTTCTCTATCAGGAAGATGTCATAACTCTTTGCAAAAGGTGTTCTGCTGGATGTTTGTTTATTAACTAATACACAGTTTATACAATAAAATATGGACATTTTTCAGAATTCTCCAATAATAATAATAAAAGCACTATTTTATTTCAAAAGAAAGTTTTATTTATTCTTTTGATTTTTCTGGACATGATCCAAAATAACATTATTGCTAAGTATGTCAGTTTTGAACACTCCCTCAATATACTGGAATACAGTGTTTTTCACTTTCACTGCTACAGTTATGAAAAGCAAAGAAGATATATGGGCGCATGAGTGTGAGGTGCTGCAGAGGAATGTAAAAAGCAACTTTTTCCTTGGACCATGATAGACATTGAATGATAACCCCCATCCATAAACTAACTATGTTTATTTTCTGACTAGGTTTTGTTAACAGCAAGAGTTTGTGGGGCTTGTGTAAACCAAGCTACTTCTGCATAGAAGTACAACAACATACGTACACCTTGTTTTTTTTTTAGCTTTCATACAAATAATAATTTCGGACCTGTGCCAGATCTGGTCCTCTGTGTGACAAGGCAGGCACATAAGCATCCATCACCCCATCCTCTTCACCCCTACTTTTTTATTTGCTACATATAGGGCACACAGCTTCCTGCACTGGCATTGAATGCTGTATTGAATGTAAATGATAAGAATCAGAGCTGTCCAGTACACACATAGTTCCTAAGATACTGGGCTGGTCAGACAGATTGTCTTTTTTGGATGGTGTAATTGCTGGGGATCTTGTATTTACTTAATAAATGTAGTGTAACTTGCATTGTTATCATGGAAATCATATACAGGTCAGTCTAATTTGCTATGGCTGTTTATCCAGGCTTTGCAGTGTTTCAGGGATGTTTCTATTTTCTTTCCTGTTGAATGATGGTCTTTGATGGCACATTTTCAGAAATACGATAATGGGGTCTGATCTAATATTATTATTGTTGTTATTATTATTATTATTATTATTATTATTATTATTATTATTATTATTATTATTATTATTATTATTATTATTATTATTATTATTATTATTATTATTATTATTATTATTATTATTATTAAGTCAAATTTAATGTCCACAGTTTGTGTCATAATACTGTTTATTCTGTGAATTGTTTGCAGATTGCAAGCATGTTTCATAATTGGTTGCCTGGGAGAGACTATCAGTTAGCCTTGTCTTTGTTTGGGATATTCATGTTTTATAATGTGTCATGATATATACTGACTGTGCACATGACCATGCAGGCCAGGCACTGATACAATGGCCTGCATGAGTAAACAAATGTGCTTGGCTGCACAGAGTGCTGAGATGCCTTTCTTTGGGTCTGAATACATAAGATATGACCTGGTATTTGAACACTGCCTGTGCCCTTTGGCCTGCCTACTGTACCTTCTGTGCCCTCTAAACCACCTCTGGCAGAAATAAGATAGACTGAAATAAAATAAGGGGCAGTCACCACAGCCAGGCCTTCAGACTTCTTACCTCATCTTATAACAATGCTGGGAGGCGGCTTTGAGCAAGCTGGTAGGAGAAAGTTTTCAAGCATCCTTCTTAAGGGGACATTTCATATTGGTTGGTCATACAGTTAATTGACATACTTCCAGATTTCATGTCCCAGATCATGGATGCAAGAATATTTGCCATCACAGTTGCAAATATAATAGTCTCGTGTGTTATACAAGGATCAGTCAAACTACTGCCAGTGTGCCCCTCATTAACAGAATTTTAATAGAGGCAATTTTGCATGAAAAAAATCCACATTTTTGATGCACATATAAAAAGCTATATGTATTTTTAAAACCAAGGTTCTATTGAGAAACAGGAAGTTGAACATTTTCTCCACTTTTCTTTGACTCAAAGAAATAAGTTTATTTTATTTTTATTTGTTTAGGACAAACAGTGCAGTATGAAAATGATAAAATTATAGATTGTGAACATATCCTCTGACCTCCTCATAATTTGCAGTGAAAATGCTGAATCAAATTACCATGAATACAATAATGCCTCTTTCCTTTTGAGTTACATGCACCCAATAAAATTACCGGCACTGACACTTACAGGGCGTCTGCTTTTAGCAGGAAGTAGACATTGTCTAATAATGATGGAGGAGGAGTGTCTCAGGTGAGCTATGGAGAATTTATAGATTTAGCTGACATTACAGTCCATCTGGCAGGCACAGCCTTTCACCCTTATATTACAGAATAAGATGCTTAGATGGGTGACAGTTTGTCAGATGGACAGGAAGTTTATTTTTTGCTCCTCATCATCAGCACCAAGGGGTCCCTGTAGAACACCACATCATATTGTGACTGTTCTTCTTTTGCTGGATATAATCCACCCATTTGTCTTACTGTTGCTGATTTTTAGCTTTATCAACAGTCAAAGCAAAACATTTTCAGTACAAATAGATGTTTTTTGTTTTCACAAGAAACACTTGTGTTGATAAAACGAGTGTTATTAACAACACAATTCATGTCAAAGATTTAATATTTACTGATTATTGATCATAACTGTGACTCTATGAGCACAGGAGAGCTGACAGAATCAGTCATTCTCTTCTCAAAGCAGCTCTCAAAATCGTCCTTGTAGCGCAGAGGGTTATATATTGTATGTAACCGTGATTGTCCAAATAAAAAGATTATCTCTTCAGCTTGAGGCAGCTCAGTGTCATTCCATCAAATTTCTTGACCCAGGAGTTTTAGGTGTTCACCCACCTCTTAGGTGTCTTATCTTATTGTCCATATCACCTGACCTCATGCTGAATTTATTCCTGTGTTGAGAGTTTGTGTTTTTGCTCAGAGAAACATGGCTGTTTATTACAAAAAGAAGGTCCCAAATACTGTCACTTTTTTTTTTAAATTTTCGATTAAGCTAGCCGTTTATATTCTTGGTATTTACCCACCTTTTGAGTTTTGCCTGGACTTTGTGTTGTCTTACTTATTCTACTGTTACCTCAGAGCTAGTTAGGTTTTAGCTCATTTCTGTTGCTTATTTAGCTTGTGTTTTCTGTCTTGGTCATGGCTGTTCTCACACTTGCTACTTTAATTATACAAAGCCCTATTAATCCTCTCTGCATCTATCTGCTTTGTTCTTGCATTTGGCTACAAATATAAAATTAAAATGCAAGACATCAGGAAAACAGAGCAGGACAACATGGTTTCAGTTCCTGCCATGAAAAATACCTACACACTCATAACACACAAGCTAAAAAATACAGTTGCAGTAATGGTGAGGAGGCACCGGAAGCACCATATTATGATATTATATGAAAAGAAGACTGAGTATTGCTAGCTATTTATTTGTTAGCTGAAACCAAAATCAGCATGTTTGGATCCAAACCTTCTGGGGTCCATGCAATATGTTTGTCATGGACCTGGCCAGGACTAGCACAGTGACTGCATGGTGCCAATCATGAGATGAGAATGGGACTGTGTGAGTGAAAAAAGTGTGGGGGTGATATTTATAGATGACAAATACAGCAAAAATCACACTAGAGTTTTGGTTTACTTACTGGTTCCTTGTCCGAAATTCTTTCTGCTTCTGCCTATAGCCGCACCCTTGCTCCACCTTCACCCACCTCATTAGTGTCATCAGATCTGCCTGCATTTAGGCCGGTTCTCTGCCTTCATTCTTCACTAAATTGTCAACCTTGTAGCTCAAGAGGGTTGCCAGCTTAAACTATCACCCTGCTACCTGTTTCCCTCCTGTTGCTGACCTGTTTCTGCTCTTGCCACCAGCCCTGCTCATTTCCTGCCTGAATCATCTGAATGACTGACTGTAAATAAACTGTTGTTTTTGGCTGGCCTTGCCAGTTTCTTGCCTCTTGCCTGTTTTGTTTGCTTGTGTACTCAGTTTTTTATTTTTTGCATGCTGTATATTTTCATCTGCATTAGCACATCCATAAAGTTCCAGCTGTGCCCCCTTTACCTAAATCAGAGTGAGATTCCTTATGAATATTTTCTAGAATGTAATAGAACAGAGCTGTGGCATCACATTAAAATTAATGTCATGTTTGTGTCTGCTGCATTTTTTCACTCAAATGATTGTAATGGAAATGATCATCTTCCTGAGCCTGCATATTAAGAGAGAAGCTGCTTCTCAGTGTCTGTGATGCTGATAGGGAGATGTTTTATGGTCTGAGAAACACAGAGGAGAGCAAGGAAGCTGTAATGACAGAATATACTACACTGTCTCTGTGGAGGAGACACCTGGCTCATCTTTTCCTCAGGTTTTGTGACTCAAACCTACCAGAAATGAGTATTTAGGAAAATAGTTTGCTTTGTACCTAATATTTTAATTTGAAATAAAATAACACTTTAACCAGCTCTCGATCCAAATATTACATTTTAATTGAATTTCCACAAAATTGTCAAAAAACATGCAAATTGATGTTTCAATGAACTGCTATTGTGCATATATGTAAATATATTAATGTTGCTTCATGTATTAATTAGAGAAACATTGCAGCCTTTTCATCAGCCCAAACAGATTTACCATCTAGGTCTGCTGCCATTTCTTTGTCTTCAGTTTCTTCAGTGGAGTAGAAGCTTGAGTGACATTTGGGTCGCAGGTTTTATATACATTGTGAAATACCATAGAGGGCCCCATCAAAGAAAGTTGTACCAAATTAACAAAGTCAACTTTAGCCTTCCTTCCATTATTGTCATTGCTTAGTAAATGTTGCGTAATTATCACGTTAGTTTAAACCAATGCGTGATTTATCCAGCTAGCTAAGAATTCCACTGGCAAAGTGGTTGCAGCTTTTTACAAAAGTGAATCATACTTATCAGTTATGAAGGAAATTAGGTAAAAAGTATTTGTCATCTCCCGTCAGTAATGTGGTTGATGGGACACCATGGGAACCTTTCCTCAGATTAAAAGCCACTTGGGAAAAAGTCTTTCATTCAAAATATTGAATTCAAGTAAACATATTGCACCACTGTATTTTGTTTTTATACTCAACCAGCTTTACTGCACATCAGGCCATCTTCTAGTATAGCTTTCATCATGACTAATCTGGTCAGTGTTTTAACACTACAGTATATTATGTAAAGTGGGAAAATAAAGAAGAAAGATAAAGTAACAAAGAATACCTGAACTGTGCTGATCAATAAATACTATTTTAATAGAGAACAGAAAGGGTACAATGACATTTACTTTTATGCTTGTGATAACATTAAGGAGGACTTAAAGTTTGCAGATAAGGGTTGTGTTATTTTGGCACAGATCCTCTTTAAAAACACTAATGCCCAACAATAAATGTCTGAAAACTGATATATCACTCACTAACTAATTAAAAACATAAGAAAGCAGCCCCCACCAACACATCACCATGCTAATTGTCCTTCCTTGGAGACACTGCTGAACTTTCTAGCAAAGTAGAGAGGCATGTTCAGGGATGACAGCCATATGGCTGTTATTATTGAATGAATACACAGTAGTGCCTCATTAAACACAAACCAGCAGAGTCTTTTGTCACTGCAGCTAACAGGGGCTGCCTGTCTGGTGCATCCTGGGTCCAGGCAGGGTGCGGCTCTACATTACAGAAGTCTGTTTGCATTCTAAAAACTTTTCATTTTTGATTGTTCCGGCTAATGGAATATAACAATAACAAATGAACTTTTAAATCTTTGAGAAACACAAATTTCTCTTGATGAATATTAATAGATCATTTTCACAAATGCTCTTTTTAAAGCACTGGTGGATTTAATGCCCTCCATGTACAGTAGCAGGGCCTCTGCAACTCAATCAGCTGTAGTTGTTACTGATGACATCTGTAGTTTTCCTATTGTGACAGGTCTATTAACAGTGGTAGCAGTTCAACACCAAGTGCCTAAACAGTATACTTTGTACATTAGTAGATAGTGCATATTACTGTACATTTAGTAAAGTATGTAACGTACAGTACTTGGGACAAAATTTCTGTCAGTCCATTTACCAGTCCAAGCTTTTCACAGACTAGCTGAAAGGCAGCTGCAGCGCCACCATCCTCCTGTCTGCACCTGTTTAACCATTTCTTTGTGAGGTACACATTAGCTGAAAATCTGGCAGGAGTACATGACTCAGTCTACTTTATCTCATTTATTTCCTACAGCTAAGCATTGCCAAAATTAGACCTTTCCTTTTTTTTTTTTTTTTTTTTAATTACAGGTAGTGGCTGTTCCACACTGTGCTTTACAACAGAGCAGCACCTTACCCATCACAGCTCCCCCTTTTCCTGTAAAAACCAGAACTCCCCAGCTACCTGCAGTCTGAGCAAAATGCTGCAGCCAGGCATTTAAATTCAATGGTAGCTTCCCAGCACTGGCTCCCATCAACCTGTCTATTTGGGGATTGATTTTGAGACCTGTTACAGTTAAACACACACACACACACACACACACGCACACACTTCTGGACCCTTTGTCTGCCTGTGATCCTTGAACATAGCCTGAAATACCCAATCAAAGAGTATACTTCTAGCAGTCCCTTCATCCAGCTTTTGGCAGATGACCTGAAGACTTTTTACTGCAGGTCTGAGGCAGGAGTCCACACCCCTCAAGCTTGGTCATTTTCTATATTAACCTTTTCAACAATCCCCATACAGAGACTAAAACCAACAATGAATTTGCAATGAGGTCTCACAGACCTCTGTTCTTGTTCAAAAATAAATAAAATACATTTGTGAAATACACCACTGCACTGGGTGATATAATTCTTCATTAGGAAATCACAAAATGTTGCTCCAGACAAGCATAAGTTTTTACAGAATTTGAAGTAAAGCACGAGTCAGCTGTGGCTTTATCCTTTAAACTGATCATTTGTTGTCAGAGCCCCTTTTGCTCTCGAACACTGTGCCTGAGGATGCTGTCTGCATTATCTTTTAGAAAGAAAATATCAGAAACAAACTGAGCAGGAAAGGCTTCCAAAAAGGGTCCACCCATGATGGTTTCTACATTCCACACATACCTGACCCATTAAAATCATAGCAGCTCAACAACAACACAACAATAATTATGAATGCTTCATATTTGAAATGCATTTGGGTAACTAACCAGGCAATACCACACCGAATCAAATCACAAATCACAGTTGTATCAGATATTTTCCAAGTCAGAAATGAAACTGACCATTCTGTAAAATAAGGCATTTACAAAAGGCAATACCATTTATGATGAAACTGAAGTTTTTCACTGGCCTATTACAGCTACAGTATGTTGAGGTGTTAACCATTGTCATGCTGGAGAATTCCCAAAGTACTGTGGCATTCAACTGTTCTCCATCATAGCCACAGTGCTAGTGTGATACCATGTTAGCAGGTGCTCAAAAATATCACATCATGCAACAAACCAAGGCTGTTTTCACACATGTAGTTTGCTTTATTTGGCCTGAACCATCATGGAAAAGTGTTTGTTTCCAATTTGTTTTTTGGATCCTTTAGCTTCACATTGTCCAATTACTTTCACACCAGTAGCCAGATGTGTTAAATCATGCATTAACACATAACTATGGCATTTTGCACGCACACACACACACACACACACACAGAAAAAATAGGTTTACCTCCATACACATTTCACAGCAAGGTAGAAGACTATGAAATACTGAAAAGCAAAAACATGAAATAAATCAGACTGGTGTTTTGTCATTGAGTGGGATTTGGAAATTAATAATTACGCTTCTAATAATTATATAAAAATACTGTAAAGGGTGTGTGACACTTTGTGGAAGTACAGTGTGTTTATTTTGTTTACCTGCACCATAGGACACATTAGCATCTCACCAGGAAGGGAATCCAACAGGGCAATGTGAAAACAGACAACTGCCCTCACATCCCCACTGCTTAATTGGCACCCACATTTACATTTTTTTGTTTCATATGCCGTCCTAAAATGCGAGTCATCTGATGCCCTGGTAACTCAAAGTAGATGGATTTATCAGTAATTTGACAATTTCTATTGTCACATTTTTATTCCTAATTCTTGCCTCATTCTTCTCTAACCCTCATTTTTCCTTCAGTTTCCTTTTTACCCCCAGTTTGTTGTCACAGCCATTGTTCAGAATAAAGAATAAATGATTTGGTGTTCATACAGATTTTTTAGATGCACTCTTTCATTAGACAACTTTGGTGGCTGCATCATCAGAACTACATGGATGTAGTCTCTGGGAAGACACTTTAGCACATAAGAAACCATATCAATCAAACCAAAGAGTATGATTTTACGTGGTTTCTGACATACTGTACAGTCGGTGCATTACTGCAGCTGTGCTATAATTGGAGCTCTAATACTTCAAAATTAGAGAAAACTGAAGGTTCCCAATTATATATTTTTTAATGACAAGGAAAGAGAGTGAAATAGGTGAAGAGGTGTACCATATTATTTCCATTCTATTGCGTTCTGAGCCCTCTGGCAGAAAGCTCTCATGCATGTACAGCGTTTCTGTGATATGCAAAGAAGCCATTTCTACTTGGAATATGGTATTGTTAAAAATGTCAGACAATTCATAATATTTCCAGTTTTTTTTTAATCTGCTTTTTTGTTTGTTTGC
Source organism: Monopterus albus (assembly GCF_001952655.1). Taxonomy (NCBI): domain Eukaryota; kingdom Metazoa; phylum Chordata; class Actinopteri; order Synbranchiformes; family Synbranchidae; genus Monopterus; species Monopterus albus. The sequence goes on along the minus strand of NW_018127911.1, from coordinate 458,567 downwards.
CATTGCAACAGTCAATTTATTTTTGAAGTATGAGTGTCAACTAATCTGATGGAGGTATATTGAATTCTTTCTTAGCTAGCCCAAGTCTGAAACCTCATTACAGTGGGGTTAGTGGATAAGTAAGAATGGCAGTGTACACACAAGATACTACTGCATAAAAATGTGTTATACTCACTGCAGCTTCAGAAATGTAAATAAAGGCAATCAACCAAAAAAAAAAAAAAAAAAAGAACTGGAGATGCTTGCCCATAAGAAAATGCTGCCTATTATATAAAGTTATGTGATGTGTTGTACCAGCAGCAGAGAATCGCACACTGATGACTGCTCATTGGAGGATTCCAGATGAACAGATGAGCTTATTCACTATATATTGGAGGCTAAAGTTATTGTAGCTCTGAATTTGATCTGAAACTAGATCAAGGTAACACAGGAAGTGCTATGGATTCAGACAAATTAGAATACTTGGTGGAACATGCTGCAGGCATAGTCTGAGAACTTTCTGCTTATAATGTAATCCACTCTTCTAGTGTGAAAAAGACCACTGTAACTGGCATAAATTCAACCCACCTCTAAGGATGAAACTACCACCTATTACCAGGCCCAAGCTCACAAGGTAGAGAAAAATACATTTTTGTAAACTAAACACAGAGGACATGGATTTTGCCATCTGATTTTGTGTATTAAAAATTATTTACAAATATAAGATTTGAGGACTTTAAATACAAGTGTCAGTTTCTTATGAAGAATGAGAAAATGACACAGAAGAGAATTGTAACCATTCATTCATTCATTCTCTACCGCTTAGTCCCTGGGGTCGGGGGGGGGGGGGGTTTTATCCCGGCCAGCAATCGGGCGAAGGCGGGGTATACCCTGGACAGGTCACCAATCCATCGCAGGGCTAATTATAACCATGCTTGCAAAAAAAAAAAAACATTTATGCACCCTGTATAGTATCGATATGTGACCTTAATATATGATCTTTATAGAGGAGGTCATCTTTCAGTTCTGGAATTAATATTCCTAGATGCAAAATACCCTTGTGTGTTGCACAATATATGTACTGACAGGTTACAAAACTATAAATAGTCAAGAAAATAGTGTCTACAAGATATTAAAGCTTACCTTTAGGCAGCTTTAATATCTTTTTGACACTTTTTTCTTGATGTTTAATATCTTGTAGACACTATTTTCTTGACTTTGAAACAACCAGTGGGAGATGCATCATCTAGATGCATCATCTAAGTTCCATTTCATCTCCCACTGGTTGTTTCAAAGTCAAGAAAATAGTGTCTACAAGATATTAAAGCTTACCTTTAGGCAGCATACATCTACATTTAACTGTTGTATAGTAATGTCTTGACTTTGAAACAACCAGTGGGAGACTAAGTGGAACTTAGATGCATCATCTTACCTGCAGATTCACAAACCTAAGAGACATATGGCATATATTCAGTAGTAGCCTTGCAAATATACAGACAGAAATACAGTATTCAACAGATATAAAGGAAGAAAAGGAGCCAGGTGGAAAGGAAATAGAACACAAAAAGAATGAATTATTGAACACATGAGCAGATGACAAAGTACTTTCTTTTCTGCATGCTGACCTTCAAAGTGTAGTGGCAGACTTGCTCAGCTCAAGCCACGCAGTGTGTCTCCCTTCGGATCCCCTAATAATGTAGTTAATCAGTTTAAGAAATGTTTTAAATAAGGCATTTAATTAATTGAAATATTCAATGCCCATTTCTCATTTCATTTGAAATAATGAGAGACAAGGAGAGAGGGGCAGAGATGAGGAGGAACTGTTTGAGACGGTGAGTGAGAGAGCGCAGCTAAAGAAAAGAGGAAGAGAATGAATCAGAGAGGACAAAATGCAATTTGTCAGCCTATTCAGACAGCCAATGCCCAAAATGAGAATTAACAGAGAGTGTAGAAGACTACTCTTTAATTGGACAAGGCCACGCTTGACAATTTCAAGCCAAACTTCAATGACGATGATGGGAGAGAATGTGTCGTAACTACAAACTATTCTCTCTGCCACCAGTGCTGATGGGCAGATTTACAAAGCCACTTTTATTCCTTCACCATATTTGCATTATCTTTTATCTTGGCTGTGCTGTCCTGTATAATAATCCTTACTATACTCCCAATTCTCACTTAAAGATGAGTTGACATAGAAGCATCTTATTCTTAATTTCAGCTGGAGCGTCATGACGCATGCTGACGCATACTAAGCACTACTTTATTTTATTTGAAAATAATCCTAAATTATCACATTTTGCAAGTTATATAATTTCACAATAGCTTATTTAGTGAACTATGATCAATAAGTTTTGAATTTAAGGGTTTCCTTTAAGTCAGTGAGGCCATTAAAATATATTTGGGTATATGTGCTTCCTGGCCAGTGTTGGGGAAGTTAAATATTACATATTACCCGTTACTGTGCAGAAGTTGTTTAATTGAGTAAGCTCTGTCAATATACAGGCATTCATGATACCCCCTCTTGTTTTGCAGTGAATTCAGCTTCTCTTCCATTTTTTTTGTTCTCCCTGACAAAAACTATATGCCAGCTGTGACAGACAGAAAACAACAACTTGCACTCACCTGGTGAAGGTTATAAAGGCTGAAATGTTGTGTTTTTCATAAATTAATTAGCCTAAGCAAAACAGTGTGGGGTTTCTGTTTTGTGCAGAAACCGTTAAGTTATATAATCAGCCAATCGCTGTAGGTCTCCCCCTCTGTCCTCCTTTCTCACTGATCTTAATTTCATAGTTGTGGGCATATCTTTTTGTCTTCTCTTCCACAGTTTTCATTTTCTTTGTTTCGACTGTTCTCAAACTTTCACTTGGCATTGTTGAAGAGATTATACAGTATACATACAGATAGCTCATACATATTCATATGTACATATGGACATTTTTTGCAAGATGTATTTTGTAAGCCACTGATACTTTAGCAGCTGGGATCACACTGCCAATGCTTGTGCAGAACAATGCATTTTACATGTGTAGGATTTTTTCTTCATTGACAAAAACTGGTGGAAATATGTTCACATATGAGCATGCAATGTCTAAACAAGTATACACATCAACATGAGCTGTAATGTTTTTTTTTTAATAAATGTACCCACAGACACACACACACACATGTTTCTGTTCATTCCCTGAGGGGACTTTAGATTGACTTGCATTAATTTTCTGGAGACCCAACCTAACTTTAACATAACCACTACTTGCCTAACCCATATCATAAGTGGTTACATGGAGATTCAGGGATTTACATGGAAGGCCAAGTCCCCACAATGTGAGTGTGTAACGAGATTTTGGTCCCCATAATGAAAGTATTGCACAATGCACACACACCACTCACACAGTTGCTGTCACTTCAGCACTGTTGCACCGATTTAGCTGCGGGGAAGTGTAGCACATTCCAGCTCTGTGTGGTATAATACTTCTGCTTAACCTTCATTTGCATGTTGGATACAAGCACCTGTCCATTTGTGTATCATCATATCTGAGTCATTGTACAGCAGGAAAAGACATGAAGCACCATTCAGAACAGATTACTCCATTGCTCATGAAGCACCATTCAGAACATCCATTGCTCATGCCATTCAGAACAGATTACTCCATTGCTCATGTTATGTAATGTCCAAGTATACGCATTTCAATGCTTTCATTTTTCTTTGTTGACTTGCTGTGATGCTCGTTTTGTGATTGGGCAAAGAATTGCTACTCCTGATTTGTTCACACAACCTAGACTTTTACTGGATCAGTCCCCTCTTAAATGAAACACATCTCACGCTCACTTCTTCAGATATTACTTTCCCTTTCACTTTGAGTGAGGGCCAACTAAGGGGCGACTCGTTGCCTCAGGCTTGTTGCACTTCACTTTACAATAGTAGAGCTACACTACAACAAAGGTATTGTAAGTCACATTGTGTGGTATTTAAGTCTGAAAAATGTGACAGGAGATTGTTTTTGCTTGCAATATATATATATATATAAAAGGAAAATAATATGTGAGCACATAAAACAGCTACAAAATCAGATTGGGTCAATACATTTGTAGAATCTATTGAAATTTAATAACAGTGAAGCTTGAAACTTGTTAACTATGTATGGTTCAGACTACACCTTTTTGTTTTTGTTTGATAAAATGGTCACTGTATCAGATTACAAGACTGTAGAATCTCCAACATGTCATATGTGTTAAAAAAAAAATTCTGACACGCTAGACTGTCCCAGAACATCATGAGGCGTTCCAGACGCAGCACCAGTTGTATTTTACTATGACACACTATATAATATACAGTAAAACGATTGGTGTGTCAATACCATTTGTTGGTTCCAATACCCTACAACCATCAGATCGGGCTGTTATCGGGCTTAAATTGTGTAGTCTGAACCAAGCGTCAAGTCCAATTCAAATTTCATTCAGACAGAATGAAATTAAAAGTATTGGTAACATAGTATTATGTATATGTGAGATGCCAATTATCACTGTTAAACATAATCAGTGTTACATGACTTTCTCAGAAATCCTTGAAAGGCATTCTAAAGGAGTAGCCATAAATACATACAATACAGTATGTAAATAAACGTAAAACAGACAAGTGATTGATGGCACCCTTTAACGACAGGGACCCTAATCTGTCTCGATCACAACATTTTGATATCTTCAGAATAAATGCCCCCTGTATCCGTACTACTAATCCTCTGCTCTCACTGTAGGCTGTTTCCATAGCAGCTATTTACACAGCAGGATAAACACAAGTGCAATTAATAATATTTTTAATGGCAGCCTTTGATTTAAGTTTCAGTGCCCTGATGCCGTATGCGTGCTGGCTCATGGTGGAACTGGGAACTCAGTGCACTTACAGTAAATGGAATGGAGCCGTCATTACTGTTATTAATTGCAGCTGTGCATTTTCATGCTATGACAGGTCAAAATGTCTGTTATGAAAAAAGTCCACTGGGAAACGACTCATATCAAGCACATGCTTCTAACACAAACCTCTGAATTATTGCTTCGGCAAATTTCCACTTTTAAGGTGCTAAATGGTGTAAAATTAACATCCTCTCAAGTAGGTGTTTACACAGGAATGATGAGCTCTTGCATCTGCTTTATCTGCACAGTTAACCATGTTGTAATGTCATAGTAGTGAATTAATTCCTCTGATGAGAAGCAATGTACTCTACTTGAGACTAGTTGAGAATTCAATAATTGCATTTGTAGAGTATGGCTCTGTCCTTTTTCGTAGTAATGTATATTTTTACATAATTTATTTCTGTGACTGGCTGGTGATTATTTAGACTGTAGGCGATTTCTCTAACAAGCCCTTTAAGACAAGTTCATCACATGTAAATGAACAAACTGGAAATTTATGCGTTCTTCTTCCAAGTTGACACTGACCCAAGCATAAACTTAAACAATTAAACTAGCCAATATACCTGTATGTTTTATCAGCAAAGACAGAAGTAATATGACATTGTTATACTGTACCAACACAGAAAGCCTTGGTACCTGGTCACATCAAAGAGTGGTGGAGTAAAATCCATTCACACACCCTTGCACAATATGTGATAACAGAAATGGGGACAAACTGACTATATGACTAATTCCATGATGGGCATGATAATTTGAACTCTATTCAGAATACATAATACAGCAGGAACACTAGAGCTTTGCATCCAACTTCACTTACAGATGGGCATTTGTTCACATTAAAACTGATATAAACATGCAGTGGCACAATAGTGGCTGTGAATGTTTAAGACCAAGTTTATTTGCTTTGGAAATAAACTGTAAACTGTTTAAAAAAAAGACCAAGTCACGCACATACAAGTTCTGAAATTAATATCTGTTGGTCTGTATGTCCCATAAACTGTATGAAAAAGCTCCCCACACAATGACAAACCAACAGAGGCTCATCACAGGCCAAAAATGTAAATGCATTACCTGTGCTACAAGTAAGAAGGTGAAAAAAAAAAAGAGTCAGATGACCATCATCAGCACAGCTTACACAGATATACTGTAAATAGACACTCAGGTTATCAATAAGGACCAAACAGGACAAAGTAGGCCAAGACCACGAGGTGTTTCACACGAACTCGTTAGTCAATGAGGTCTGATCACATAAATTTGTATCAACGGCACAATACCATCACTAACTCTTGGTACACAAGCTGTAGATGTGCATGCACATAAACATACACATGCATACACTGATACAATGAATCTAGTAAAAGAACTGCACACCAAGAATCCTCAAGTTGTTAGATAATCACACAGCATGTGACCTTGAACCAGCATAGTACTTGAAACCAGTTCTCCAAAACTCAGTTTGTACATCAGGTATTTCTAATGTTAAAAATATCTTGTGACCTGACATGGAGGAATAAACAATACATCTCTCTTCTGTCAATTAAAAGATGTCCCGCCCATCTTTTGATGCAAGTGAGTGGGAGATTTATCACTTATGATAAAGTGAGTTCACTGTGATACATCAAGTCAAGAGGCTTTAAGGTGGAGGATGACAATGTTTAACTCAGTATCGCCATAATCAAGAGCAGACATAACAGGAGATTTCACAGCAGTTTCAGATTTGCACACAAGATCTATTTCTGTATAAAAAGCCAATGTTGACCTTACGTTGCTTTTCAGATGTGAAGTGGTAACAAAAGCCACACCATCCAATACAATTTGTTTTTTCTTTTTTTCCTTACAATGAGCAGTTTTTAGGCTTCATCCTTCTTGATGTTCTACCAAGACATTTAAGCAGCTGTTAGGATTCTCCCTCCCTGCTGTCCCATTGTTTTCAATGAATTTGTTTTGTTTAAGCTGTAGATGTAATGCTGAATGGACTTGCATATATCCAACCTAGTCTTGATACAACAGTCTGTCCCACTGAATATCTGGGTTACTTTGGATATTGAATTTATTGAAAACACAGTAGCCAAACAGTTAATAGGCATAGGAACATATACTGTACATACATAAATTTTATTTATTTATTTTTTCCAGGGCCACAGTACTAAAACTGATGTTATGAGTCAATTGTTTTTCGTACTCCAAGCCACAATAAGCAGGATATTTAAGATTTCATGGCTCATTTATTGGCACTAAAATGTGAAATTGAGTGTGTTCATATTTTCTAAAGACTCACATTGGGGTTTTGCACTGGAGAAAAAAAAAAGAAAAGTGGCACTGCAGGAATTTGCACATTTTGCAAATGGAAAATGCAATATGCATTTTAAAGGAGTTCCCATTCAGGGCCACAAAAATCAGGGAGGAGAAAGTGGAAATTTATATAAATACCCTCAGTGCCTGATTTAACAACAGAGGGAACTGCAGCTGAAATTTAATGTCAGGGTAAGGTTGGTGTAAAATTTGGGCACTGTTCAGCATGGCAGCCGTTAAACATTTGCACTCCTTTGAGTACAGAACCTGCTAGGGGGTTTGTAAGTCAAATCATCACTCACCAGAAGAGAATGTGAGGGACTTTTTCTGGATTCAGGTTATACCTGCTTCAATTATTGAATAAAAAAGATGATTTGCCTGGCTAAAAACCTCTGATAGCAGTTCCAAAATACAGTACGTCAGCTCCTTCAATCGTATTAAAAGTTCAGTCGCTCTAAACTTACACTTTCTTCTACGCTTCCTCTCAGTCCACAGATGCACAATGGCACAAGATCCTAAGTAGAGGTGTATTCAAATTAACACAGCTGCACTCTTGAAAAATTTTGTTCCAGCAATAGATTGAAATAATTCCTCAACTCTTTCAATTCTTTACCTGCCACTGAGCAGTGCTTATAGTATGGCATTTGGATGCATTATTTGCCCTTTAATGCTCTTCTTTGTCACTGCAGTGACCCTTGTTCAGCCTGTTTGATCCCAGCTGGTTCCCTCTCAATGGACCGTGTATGCGATTAGAATGACAGGCTCGCTGAGGTGAATGCCCACCTGCCTTCCCCTTTCAGCCTACTGATGCATTTTGTGGGTACTCGGATCCCCTGTGGTTACTGGCTATTTTGGCCAAGGTTTGTGGTGGTTCTAAAGAACAGAGACCTGACACATTCACTTTCATTAAAATATCAGCTGCACTCACTGCTGGACCACACGGTCAGTATGTTTCAGCTACTATTCATCTCAGTGGCTCTTTGTTGTTTGAAGCTAAGCCATTGAAATTGCACACTACTGTTAATGCACTGATGGAGGTTGTTTTGTGGAAATACAATGAGGAAATGACTCCAACAATAGGTTGGAGCCTATACATCACTTTGGAGCACACATTCCTCTCCTTGCTCTACAAATAACATTCTCTGTGGGGATAATGGGTCCATTGTGTTCATTCTCACTGTGCAATGCTTCTTTGTTTTAGCCAGCATAGGAGTCACTGGATGAATGTTGTTGAGGAGCATCCAATTATACCAGGCTAATGAAAAAAAACCTAAAATAATGAACTGCTTAGAAGACCTTAGTGAAAAACAAAGTTCATGACAACTTAATGAGTTCATGTGGAATAATGAATAGATCCTCATCATATCATGGTTTATCAGCCCTTTACAGCATAGCTTAGTCAAAAATCAAAAGTAAAAACAAAAAGAGCAATGAGATGAATTTTTTTTTTTTTTAGCTCATCATTTGCACTTTCCTGTGCATTTGTTTTTAATCATCTGCTTTGATATTTACAATGCACATCTGACTGCAGCATACAGAATGTGCTGTGAAATCTGTACATTGCAAGTTTGTTCTTCGTTTACTTGCATTTCCTCTTTGCAAAAAATATATGCAAGGCTCTTAATGTAAGAAACTAACTGTCCTAGAGGACTCACTGCAATATTCAATGTGCGATTTTTATTGTGTTCTCGTGTCATGACAAGCTGTGTGTGGCAAAATTTTACTTTCCAACACACGGTCCATCTTTAACTGTGGCGCCAATGAGGTTTGAAAGTCATTATGACAAAAAAAACAATGTGTATAGCATTAGGCAAAAGAGTATAACACAATATGAGCAGAATATTCCAGCACCCTGCTTCAGCTTTTCACAGAGACCAATGACAAAAACACTACATGCAAAAATACTAAATGTTGCCTACAGAGGTGTATCAGGACTTGTGGTTTCTATCCATCCATCTATTACCTATACTGCTTATCCCAATGGCAGTTGCTTGGGGGGGGCTCTCACCCAGCTGACATTGGGTGAGAGGCAGGATACACCCTGGACAGGTCACCAGTCTATCACAGGGCTGACACATACACAAACAACCACACAAACTTATTGGCAATTTAGAGTCACCAGTCAACTTAAGCTGCATGTCCATATTGCTAATTTCAATGCAATTATGCTCATTGTATTTCTTCTCCAAACATACTGCTCCAGTTTTTGTTGTTCACTGTTTCAAAGAGGCAGAGCGATGGTACAGTTTTTTTTTTTAAAACGTTTATAAATGAAAGTAGCCTTATGTTGTTTCTTTAAAAGGTACAGAACTAAATCTGTTTATTAAGAGGTCTGGTTTAGAAATATTTACTTCCGGGACTCGGCTTTTTTTTTTTTCTTTTAAGAGGCAGAGTGCAGACTTCGGAGTGAAACCCTTCATGTAATTTAATGATTTGTAGGGTTATTTTGGCCTAGTGCTTCCCTCACAGGGCCACAGAGGCTGTATTGTGGGTAGAACAATGTGATGACAGGGCTGTCCTTTGGGAACATCTAATTAGTTCCACTAGGGGAGCAAAGCAGCACCGCACTGTGCCCTGATATTTGGCTTGTGCACTCAGCGGAAAGATAGCCACAGGGCCCACTTTAATTGCAAAAATGCCACTAGAGTCTTTGTCTGCAACATCACCTGTCCCTGATCATGAGACCGTAAGGAGGTGCCCATCTTTTAGTGTGTGTCAACACACATAGCATCAGTGTGCATTCATGTGTGCAAACATACAACTCTTAATCTGTATAAATGTGCCTATGTTTTCTTATTTATTCTGATAACCCATTATAATACTTGCAGGAGATGATTCAACTTGAAATTAGCTCAGTTTATTGAAGGTGCACTTATTCCTCCCCCCAACATGTTCCCTTGGAGGGAATTTCAAATTAAGCAAAAATAGATATTTCTTCTATCACAATAGAAAAAAAAAAAAGTTTCAGACATATGTAAGTTTACAAAAGTAAATTTTGTCATATGGGCGGCTGCAATAAAAACAGCATTACCCCAGTAATCTACCTGTAAATGCCTCAGCCATGGCCTTCACCATGTGAGGGTCTAAGCCACCACCAGCAGTGGTATTAGCTAGTGTTAGGTTATTTTTTAGTTAGACTAGTTTTCCTGTAACCTTGGCGTGCCTGCAGTCCCTGCAGGCTGAATAGTTACAGCAAAACTAGTCTAACTAAAAAATAACCTAACAATTAGGTAATGTTCTTTTGTTTTCTTTGTTCATGTGTGTAGATTTAAGTTATAGGTAAATTTTAGGCATTTGATTTGACATTAGGTTTAGACATACACAATTAATCAATGAAGCATGCATATTTGCTTATTTTTGTATTGTCAATACATTGTTATTTTCTTTTTGAGTTACCATCTTCCTGGTCCATGGATGGGGGTGGTCCAGACAAAAAAAAAAGATTGGACTGAGGTAGCAGCAAGCTTAAATACCTCCCACTAGGCCTGGACTGTACCAAGTGCCCAATACAGGAAAGGGGGGAGTTTGGGAGAAATATATTGTTTATTTGTTTGTAGTTTATGTTAAAACTTTATTTGTCAAGTTATGTTTTTTTACATCTAAAAAATATTTAGCTGTTAGCAGACTGTCTGTTCAGTGTTTATTGGTAGATTATTTAGTTAATGTCAAATTAGGTAGAATCTTCATGGACTAGGTAAACAGAGAATGCAACAGCACATTTACTCCCTAAATGTATTTGTCAAAGTATGGAGAGAAAAAAAGTTTATGTTAGATGTTTAAATGCAAGATTGTCTCTGTGTATATGTGTGCACTGATAGAGGTTGAACATTCCTCCAGTGCACGAATAAAAATGCTTCCAAAGTCTTGTGAGGCATGAATTATTGAGCAAGCAGTAGGAGAAGACAGGAAGAGCGAGGGACAGGAAGAAGAAGACTGAGATTGAGAAAGGGTTCAGCAATTGGTGAGCACTGTGTTGATTTGGTTAACACAGGTCTTTGGCAAACAGCAAAAAGAAAAAATATTCTCTCCCTCTTCATGTATACAAATACATACAGGATACACTCATACATACTCTAGCTGTGGAAATCATTGTGAGGATGCTGAGACTAAAAATGTGTGGATTTAAGGGGAAGAGTCTTGCAGAACAAAAGTAGTGTAACTGAGAAACAAAATGACTATAAGGCAGAGACAGTAAGAGGAAAGGAAATTGAAAGAGAGACTGAAAGACAAATGGATGGACATTTTTGTAATACAAAGGAAATTGAAAAAAGAAAAATGGACAGAATGGAAGAGGAGTGAAAAAGTGACCAAGGCAAATAATAATCAGGCATCTGGAAATAAACAAATGTATACATATATATTTTTTAAAGAGCAATGAAGCTGTTCCTTCAGCCGACTCATGTAACTAACAGACATATTCAAACAAATCACCCATGCGATTCAGCCAGGCAATGAAAATGGCCTTTATAATCTGACAAGCTCTCACTCTCATGAGATCATTAGCCAGTGCTTCCTCCAGGCAGAATCTGCTGCTGCTTGGGTCCTCACACATGCTTGAATTTACTGCCCTATTAAAAGCAATAAATACAATTCTTATTGATAACATTACATGCCAGTGACAAGATATTCAATAGTGTTGATTCATGGGTGGCCCCATCACCAGCAAGTATAGATCAATGCTGAGCACATAGACTACTATACCGTGCATGCTTAGTGAGGACATTTTGAACAAATGAGGGATTGCAAAGGCATGAAACTGATCAAAAGAAAGAAAATTGCTGGGGATCATGAGTCAGTAGCTGTGATGTAACTCGGCCTGTAAAATATGAAGAAGAAGAGAGTTTGAGGCAGGAAAGGACAAACAAAGATGGTGTGGGTGTCCCTAGCATGCAGTATTATCTACGTATGTCTCATGTTGAAGTGCCGTTGAGCAAGATCATGAATCCTTGCCTGTTACTGGGGCACAAGCCAACAAGGTAGAGGTTAAAAAGACTTTTATATTAGGAGTATCACGGTCTGGCATAATCCTTTCTGTGTTAAATTACTTACATAATGTGAGTGTCTTGAAGAAGTCACACCAGTCTGACTGACATAATTGATGTAAATAACATAAATGTATCATATCCTTAAAGCTAAAGCAGGTAATAGCATATCACACTGAAGACTGTATTCTTGCTCAGAAGAAAACTGAACCTACAGTACTATCAAAATGTCAAGGCATCCCTTAGAGATGTGTTGTTTTCTCTACTGTTCCCTGCAGTTGCCAGTTTCGATTTTGTGTTACTGCATTTTGCTTTGGTATAATAGAAGCATGCCACTCTGGCATCCAAACACAATCTGGTACTCATTCATTTTAGAAGGTGTTGGCAGGGTTACATGCTGCTCTCTGCATGGTGTTCTCCTATACAAATACGCCTCATTTGTTTCATACTCAAATGGAAAACCAAGGTGTGCTGATGCTGGACCACAATCGATACAAACTATAAAGGTGCCATGATAAATTCATGAAATAATGCCACCACTGTGTAAAGAATTGATTGAAAAGGTTGAAGTGAGGCTACAATGAGTGAACGATGCTGTCAGGGTTAACTACAGAGCCCAGAGTCAGCAGGTAGAAAGGCTGCATTCCCACAGGGCAACATGAAGTGCCTTGGAATTTTTATTGGGTCCCTTTGGGGAAAGAGCTGGCAGCTGGCTAAGTTAAACACCTGAAGGAGTCAGGTTGGTACAACTTCAGACATACTGACAAAACCCTTTCTTCTCAGGAGACAGGTTTGCTCTTCAAGGGATGATAGCTTGGGATCATCCGGCATTTGGTGTTTGGGAAGGATTTAGATTTTATTATAGGTATTTACATGCCTAATTGTTTTTATAAGGTACTAATGCTTTTAAAAGGACTCAAAAGTGACTGCAGTAGTTGAATGAGTGTTCATTCTTAGATCACTTCTATAGCCAATGTAAACTTTGCAGTGGTCAAAAAGGAACAGTTGTGGGCCCAATCCAAGAGGTGTAAAAAAAAAAAAAAAAAAACCTTACCAAATAAGAAAATAAAAAGGAATTAACCTTAGGAGAATCCGTTTGAAAGGGGATCTTCAGTCCTGAGGTGGATGGAATTGCAATCAGAGCTGTTGGCAGCTATAATCCAGCAATAGGATTATAATAAATCCAATAGTAATAAATCTACCCTAAAGAAAGCAAATAAAATAAATCCAAGAAATAGATCAAATGAAATAAGTCTAGTGAAATAATTGGATACCTGTTCTTCACATAGGGGTAGTGATATATCAGTGTGGACAACTTGGTGGAGTAGGTGCAGAGCTAAGTTGTATGATTGAAGAGATCAAGTGTTGCCAAACAGCCCCAGACAGACAGCAGAGTCCTGGCTCTAGAGAAAACCCAACCATCAAACAATATATTAGAGTATTCACTTCAACAAAGGTGAGTAAAGGACATTTTCTATTGCCACTTATCTATATGTCATATTTTATGTAAATCTGCTGATGACACCCCAATGAACCTTGGTCTGGTAATGATATTTGTGGATGTGTAGGCTATCTCTCTCTTCTTCACTTGAATGCAAAGCCCTGCTCTTGGCTCATAAACTCATGCCCACTTCAGTAACATTGTTCGCTAGCTCAGCTCCTTTGAAAGGCACACATCATCAATATTACTTATTCCCTTTTGATGCAGTCCACTAAAACAATTCTACTTTGATCAGTAAAACACTGTATTATTGTCTTTATGCTGCCATTTAAAGCCTTGGGCTCATAACCTTATTGTTTCTGTAGGCCAAGAAGTATCAGTCAAGTTACAATAGACATCCTGCAGTTTAAGACTGGGTATTTATACAGTTGACTGACTATCTGCAGATTGGTGACAAAGGAAAAACAATCACAAATCTTTGTAAGGTCCCACATGAGCTGCCAAACAGCTTTAATGCTCCTTGCCAGAGCTTTGGAAAGTTTATATAACTCTACTGGAGGGATGAACAATGTTCCTCCTCTTTGATGATGGTGGTGGAGAGTGATCTCTTACACATCAGCCCAAAAGTTTCCACAGGTGTTCATGTGCTTTGAGATGTATTGACTGTAAAAGCCATTACATATGATTTGCATAATTTTCACACTCATCAATCAGTGCCCTGTAAGGAAGAATCTAGCACTTTCATTTCTGTATGTTTCACCTCATATTTAGTGTATTCTGCTTTGTCCTTTCAGAAATCACAGCTCAAGAATGTCTATCCAATGCAACAACATTTTATACCTACTTGGATTAGACAAACCAAATGTATTAAATTACAAAATTTTCAAACAAAGGGGACATTGAAAGAAATAATCCTGCACTGGCACATTAAAATAATCGACCCGGTTGACAGTGACATTGCTATGTTTTTCTCAAAATTTTAGACCAAGAGTACAGTGAAACGACACTACATGATTAAGTTTAGGCACACAAACTAGATGGTTAAGTTAAGAAAAAGGTCCCAGGGTCAGTTAAAACAACATCAGACACTGGACACAATCTCTGGTTCTCTGCCTGAAAGTCAGGTTTTTATTTGACCTACCTGTCAGCCCCAACGACCACCTTCTAATTTTTAAAATAACATTATAAAGTTCAAAACCATACCTCTTCAACAGACCCTACATGTTTGTCCAATCGGTGGTGGGAATGTGCCATTGCCTTGTTTGGCAAACACTAAGATTTAGACCACAAATATGTCTCCCATATCAACTTCCCATATACAGTGGCACTTTTATAGCCAGACCTTCGACTTGGCACCCTCTGCCCTGTTGATTAAGTCTAATTTTAAAACAGTGATTGGCCTGCCACCAAATCAGTCTGTCGGTCTCAATTGAAGTTTCTTTGCTTTCATGTTAATTTGCCCCCTCTGGCTCTAATTGTGTGCTGACAGGAGAATGTCTGTCTCTGTGGTTCAGAAACCAGGGTGATGTTGGCTTAGTGTTGGTTGAAAGGTTGCTCACAGTGTGCCTTGGGGTGACAGTGAAGGTAAAAGAGAACTTGTGAGCTGCACTTTCACACATATTGTTGCATTCTTTATTTTGAAGTTGTTTATTTATTTATTTTTAGTTTTAAGCTAGCAGATTAGCTGACTGGCTTAACTCCTTGTTGCTAAAACATACAATATGAGGGATGCAGGGGACACACTTCAAATCTACATTCAGTTTTGTAATAGGCCATAATAATCTGGCATAAGATATTGACACTGATGTTCACACTGTTCACTTCTAGGTAGTGTGTGTGTGTGTGTGTGTGTGTGTGTGTGTGCTTATTAGTTCATTTATTTGGCTGTCTCACACACAGTATTTAAACTCCTTTTAAAATGCCGAGAGCTCACGCAGTGGTGTGTAATGTAGATCGTAATGACTCAGACTTGACTCGGACTCGACTTGTCCAAGTCCAAGTTTAGTGACTCGACTACAACCCTGGTTTTATCACACATCTGTGGGAGAGTTATTTTGTTCATTAGGTGTTGTTTTTGAAAGGGTCAAGTTGTTAATGAAATACCCCATTTTGTAAATCATTATCAGACAATTTTGCCATTACCAGAACAATTAGCACCAAGTTTGCTTTTTATCAAGTATATTGTTAGTTACTGAGGCCTAACTTGGTAATTGTAATTAAATGTTATCATATCAACTCATTCATTTAACAAAAGGACTAGAAATGTGATTTCCAAAAATATTCAGAGCAAGAAATGTATTAAATCACACACAGACTCTTCAAGAGCAGTTTCAATTAACCTAATGTTTCTACAGTTAGAAGACTAAATTGAATTAGATTTCCACTATCTACTGTGATCTCACAATAACACCTCCCATCTGAAGACAAACAGGTGAAGGTTTAAAGTAGCTTCCATACAACCTTTAAGAATGCTGATGACAGAATTATGAGACTAATCAAGAGGATCATACTTTATTCCCATCTGAACAGTGTACAACAAATAAAATCCTATCAGGCTGACCTTTGTAAGGGCAGGCTGCAGTAGAATGTACAAAAATTTAATTTTCAACTCCTGAGGGGACTTACAATTCCAGAGGCAATCAAACAGCTTGTTCATCAGATACAGGCAGAAATATTCAAATTTGACATGTGAATCTTTTACATTTGTAGGAAAATGTCCAGCCTCTTTGGTGTGGAGATAATGCATGGAATACTAAATCACCAAACAAGAAAATACAATTAAATACATTTTAGAAAATGTACAAATAAATTTCAAGTTTTTTTGGTGGGGTTGTTATCCTAGCTTTTTCTTTTGCTGGAAACAGGTTAATCATAGCAGGGAGACAATGAGCTAAAAGATCATTCTCTCTTTGTATATCTTGTATTTTCTGTCGGTATCCCTCTTTTTATTTCTCTGGCTTTTTTTCTGTCTCTGTGATGACTAACAGACACCCTTCGAGTCATCATACAAAACCTAGACACTCAGGAGGCAGCAGCTCTGCCCTTTGAAGACAGGGAGATGCACCATGGGTAGTCCTCTAAACACTGTAAACACCAGATCCTAGACTGATGTGAGGTGCGGTGAGAGCATGGCAATGCTGTAACAACATTGCCCATAATTACCATCTCTGGGAAATTATACCCTCGCTAGTATAACAATGTAATTATGGGAAGGTAGTGTCGGCCTTTGTTAACTTAAGTATGGTATATGACAAAAATAAAGTTAAGGAGGGTTTGTGTGTCTCCTTTCTGATTCCAGTTACTGACCTGAGCTTAGAAATGCTGGCACCCACAAAGTAATCAGGGTGATGTCTAAGTTTAATTGCTCCTAGCTCATATATTATGAGTTGTATAAATATGTCGAGAAGTGACATATAATTTCCACCTCTATATGAAAATTACTATAGTATCCAGCACAATGTTTAACATAGGTTAGAGCCATTCTAAGTAGCAAAATTTAAGAGTTTTGTGGTTAGAAATGCTGTTTTCATGAAGACTTTACAATGGCCAAATGATACAATTACCATAAAAAAAATTATATTTGAAGCCAGGTCCATTTTTACCAATTTGTACCTTGATATCAAAACTTGACATTAAATGTGATATATGCATTAAAAAAGGACCGGGAGAAAAGGAGAAATAACTGTTGGACATTATCTATTTATGGTAACATGTTAAATTATAAAAATCATATATAAAATCAATAAAATTACATTGTCCCTAAAATGACCAAGTGCATATTTTGACACACTCACTTGTGCTAGTCTTTGTCTCATCTTATGTATCTCTAATATAGATATGTGCAGATGTTCAGTCTTTAGTGTCACATCTGTAAATCTGTAAACACGTTTGACCTTAAAGAAAATAACTGCTTTTTGAAATCAATCATTTTCTCTCTGCAAGAATCAAGAGCACAGACCATAATATTTTAATAACTATTACAGGACAGCGTTATGTAATTTCACTCCTTTCTAAATATGAATATGAGACTGGACACAGCGAAGACCTCAGCGAGAGTGCCTGACTCTCTGCCATGGCTGAACACTGACCTCAGCTTAAGACCAAGCAGCAGCTATAAGAACTTTCTTTTCTTGCATGATCTACAGTATCAGTACTTCCACACCATCCAGGGAAGGTTAAAAAAATGCCTTCAGATGCCTATGAATGTAAAGTGGTCTTCTGTGTGTACACCAGATACGCAGTTGGGGTGTGTCTGTATGTTGTTATGAAGGGCAGTGGAGCGAAAAGACCCTGAGGTGTGAGCTAAGGCTTGATCGCTAAGGAGGAGGAAATGACTTGAAGCACCTGGAGACAATGTCAATACTGGAAAAAGCAAACATAGGCCAGTGGTAATATACTGTTAACCATGGGATGCTGTATATGAACAGTGCATGGGCTGTGGAGGCAAGGTTCAGTTGGTATACTTCGAGGTCTTTAATATAACCTTTTATAAGTACTTGAATACTTTTTAATCATACTGGGTATATTTGATATTATGAAAATAGTATCCATGATATGAATCTATATTTAACCAGTTTTGCAGAGAGCACTCATTTGTCATGCCAAGTAATAAAAAATAACATTTTGATAATAATCAGAACTTCAGGACTACCAGAACATTGGCACAGAATTAATTAAATTCAAGGTTGTTTTGAGAAATAATGAAAAATGAAAGACATGGTCCTTTAATAGGTGTGCACATGAACTCTGGAAAAACTGACTTACAACTTAATTACATTTTGTAATTAGGAAAAATTGGTGCATTGCAAATGCAGATGCATTAGTCACAGTGCTTCAAGACAGATGCTCTGAGTGGGTTGATGTATATTTTTAGTACGTTTTATAATTAGAATTTGAAGATACTTTAGAGGTGATTTGAGCTTGAATGATTAAAACTGAGACAAGGAAAGAAGTGGTGTAAACATCAAGTTAGTTTAAAATGAATTCCCATTTATTAACTTATTTTAAAATGCACAGACAAACATGATGTATCCGTTCCTCAGTTTAGAAAACAGCCCCCTTTCTGCCTTTCTGCTCTCTGTGTCGAAGAAGTGTCAGGAACACAAATGCTGCTAATATTGTGCCCAACTTTAGACAGGCATGTCCATAATAAAGCCTGTTGACTACTGACTTTTTCCACAGTGAAGGACTGTGGGTATTTACCCATCTGATTGGCTGGCAGATACTGACCCCCTTTCACTTCCTCTGTCATGCAGATAAGACTGGCCGAGTGAAGAGAAGCAAGGGGGAATGGGGGGAGGAGGGTAAGTGAGCCTGTCAAGCATAGATGTGAAGAAGTTGAAGTGGGAGAAAAAAGAGGGTGGGTAGTCGATAGTCAGACAAACACTAGTTCAAACAGCTCTGTGCTGCAGATGCAATCAATAAATAGATATGTCATGCTAAGTTGTATGAGAATGAGAGGCAGCAAAAGGAGAGGGGGACAGATGTTCAGTAGCCTGACATATAGGAATAACAATATAAAAGTGAGAATAAGAACAAGAAGAATAGTCCATTGGTAAAGAGTGAGTAAATATTAAAATGTTCCAGACTTATGAAGTCTTACCAGATCACTTCTTTAAAGTTAGGTGATGGAAGTAATAATAGTTTGAAAACGTGTGTCACTGTGCTGCTGAGCACTTGGAGTGAAGATGAGGTGAACTAAAAAGTGTAGCAGGAGGCACAAAAACAGACTCTAAAGTAGATTAACAATCAGCCAAATAGTGCGAGCTGTGTGTAGGGTATGGCCCATGTAACAATCCATTACATTTTACTTCTGATCCGGATCATCATCCAGATCCAGGAATTTAAAAACAAACAAAAACAAACTTCACCACTGTGAAATAGGGCCAGTTTCGATATTTTTGTTTCTAATACATAATGCCTACAATGGACAAAAAATGCACAGTAACATCTACAGAAAATTTTGCCACACACCAAAATATGATCTGGATTCAAGTAATGTTCCAGATGTGGTGATCCAGAATGTTTAAATTTAAAGGGCCCATGGAAAACCTGCTACTGTGAGACAACAAAATGATGATACAGACTAAGATCAAATGCCAGTTTGATAGCTCAAAATGTGTATAATTTTTATGAATACTGCCTCTCCTCCGTTGTGAAGCAGGGCTTTGTTGTCAGTTAGCATGACTGAATTAATAAATATAAAATGTAACTAAGCCAAAAACTGCAAAAGATCACACTCTGCTGCACATTTCAGAAGACACTGGGAGGGAATTGAGATGTCATCCCTTCATAAGATATCTACTGAGGCTTTCCATATCTACACACCCTCAGAACCAACCCTACAATAACCATAGTCCCTGTGGCACAAACCATCAGTCTCATCTCCCCTCCACTCATCTAAAACACACACTTATGCAGCCCCATCTGACCCGTAAGCATGCAAACATCCCTGTAGCCCTTTCTCAGCTGTAGTCTTGACTGCTCCTACACCGTCTGAGTGCTTTGCTCTGTCCTGCATGAAGGGAGAGCTGAGCCACCTGAGCCACCTGCTGTTGTGCACACAATTTGAGATGACAGGTTAAGTGGCATGCCCACCCTCTGGGCCTGCTAATACAAGGAAGCAGGACGTACAGACATCTTAGCTTGTCCTGCATGTGGGGGTCAAGGGCCATGGAGTCCAAGTAACAAGAATTGAAGTAAGAAGAGGTGGATTAAGGGACAAAACTAAAATTCATTTCACATGTTGTCACCCACAAACTATAGTAAAAAGGAGTAGTGAAGAGACTGTCTTATTACCACAGTGTCATTGTCATGCATCAATCCAACAAAGTGAAATTACATAGCATTGGTCGGTGGAACTATGCCTATTTAAATAGATTTGACTTTCAGAAAGGAAGTAAAATGTGAACATGGAACAAAAGTGGAAGAGGAGATGTTGAAATAGGTTGTCAGGATGCTCAGTCGATTTCACACTTCAATGGATATATTCCCCTTCCCCTGGTACAAGCCAACTACACTGACCCACAGTGGTGCTATCATACCCTATCCACCCTGCTGACTGAACTGAACTGAAGAGTAAACCTTTTTCCACCCAAAGGTATAAAAACGGTGATCCCATCTTCTTTTTTACAGTAGATATGATTAATTCACCACCAGTATTTTCAAAAAGTAATGTTCAGTAGTGTGCAGCATATTCAAACAGCATTAGTCCTGGATGTAATAATGCAAAGATATCTGGCATTCACAGTAACATCACTCATAATGATCCAGCTTTGTTGAAATAAACTAACCCAAATGACTCATGCATCCTCAACGTCAGATGCTGTACAGCTTAATGTTATTGAAGGTTTTTGGGGCAACATTTTTAATAAATATGCAGGTCTTGTGTTTTGTAATGAAGAAACATGTCACCCAGTGCAGCAGTGTGTTACACTGATGTGTTTTTAATCATTTTTGAAAAATAACAGAGGTCTGTGGCACACATGAATAAGTTAATGAGGTTGGAGACGGGCAGACATTAAGAGTGAGTAGAGGCACCTAATTGCTAGATTTAGTCTCTGGTGATTGTTGAAAATACTATTAATATAGAAAATGACCGTACAGTATGATGCATGTATAAAGCCAGTATAAAAGGTTTTTTTTCCAGTGATAAAGTTATGAAATGTTTACAACAAAAACCATACTATGTCACCCATATTGTCATTGGAGCAGTTTTCTACACAAACAAATTCACACTTTGACCTTGGTACAATTAAAGCCTGTAAATTCAATTCAATTCAATTCAATTTTAAGTCTTTAGTCTAATCTCAAAGGTAGAGAGGGTGTCCGCCTCCGCAGGGGAGCTGGTTTCACAGGAGAGGAGCTTGATAGTTAACGGCTCTGCCTCCCATTCTACTCTGGATTCTAGGACCCACAAGTAAACCTGCACTCTGAGAGCGAAGTGCTCTGTTGGGATGATATGTCACCATGAGGTCTTTAAGATACGATGGAGCCTTGTAATCAAGGGCTTTGTATGTTAGGAGAAGGATTTAAAATTCTTTTCTGGATTTTACAGAGCCAGTGGAGAGAAGATAATAAAGGAGAGATATGATCTCTCTTGCTAGTCATTACTCTGGCTGCAGCATGAATGCAGCAATACCTTTGCGCTCATACCATACACACACACATATACATGAGTCTGTAATCCCACAGACCTGGTGCACTTCATAGCCACTGACTGTGGAAACTAATACTGGAACACTCAGTGGCTTGTGATGCATCTCATAGCTCTCTGATTTTGCCATCTCTTGACCACAGGCAAAACAGTAAAGCAAACATATAGATGAAGCATTTGCCTGCAGCCCCTCCTGGATTGTGTGACAGGCAGCAGTGGTATGGAGATTCCATCAACCTGACACACTGCTTCTAGTAGGAGAAGAGTTAATTGCTGTGGGACCAGAACAGCCTTCAAGATTCATCGACAAACCTTCCATGTCTGTGCAGTTGGTGGTTGGGTGAAACACTGAAAGGGAGGAGTTACCAGAAAGGGCTATAGAGGGCAGAGAGATGTGGGAAACATCTGATTTTCTTTGACATCTTGGGCAAATAACCTTCAAAACAAAACACTGCTGTTGAACTGCTGTCCATTGTGGGCGAGTCTGGATTTCAAGCTGAGTCACATAGTTCAGTGAAAAGATCATTACAGCCAAATTACAGAGCAACTTTGAAAATTACATTTCTGAAAGTTACACTGTGATCTATTATGTCAATAAACGAGTCCATAAAAGCATTTACTAGCATGTCACCATGGCACTTTTATTTTCAATTCTTCTTTGTGTTTTTGGAAATGACCTCACCCTTTACACATTACTTTTCAGCAGTGTGTGATTGCTGATTACTGAGATTTAAATAGACTCAGTCTTTTTGAAGTTCACTGGCACCAATACAGTATGCCATAAAGGGCTGTTAAAATGCTGGTTAAAGCAAGTTAGTTTGGGCATACAGTATTTAGTTTTGGTTCTGGTAACAATAAGACCACAGATGCAATTTCATCCAGACTATTCCAAAAGATGTGGCAGTGGTCAAAGAATGCTCTTTTTGTAAAACAAAAACACTGGGGCTGAAGCCATCTAACACATAAAGACAATGAAATGCAAAATAGATTTTCCACATTTATATTCTGTGTCCCTGTATGAATTATTCATTTATCTCATTGCACAGTAAATATGTGTGAAAAAATGTTTTCCCTCTCTTTCTCTTTAACATAAATATAAATACTTTTCATGATTCATCTTGAACTTGGTGGTGGTAACATAAATGTATCCAGTCAAATGTGATTAGGGGTTACCAGCTAGCCTCACCTATCATATTAAAGGATAAGGCCTGTCATTTTCTATATTAATAGTATTTTCAGCAGTCTCTATACAGAGGCTAAAACCAACAATTGCCTCTACTCATGGCTAATGTCTGCCAGTCTGTCAGTCCTGGATTAGCTTGTTCCTTTGTGCCATAGACTGACATAGACTGCTGACAATCTGGCTAGCCATGCTTTAAGCATTGCTGTGGAAAGTGATAGCTAAGAAGAGTCATTAAGGAGATGTAGTTCTGGGTCCATCTGGAATTTCACTTTCGTCAGGGTAGAGATAGCTCATATTGTTTTTTGCCAAAAGCATTGCACCTTTGAACAGTCCCATACCATGTGTACCAATGTATTTAGAGTGCCTGGGGGACAAGGTGTACAATGCGGGCTAGGGCTCAGACCCATCTGGTATCTCTGCTGGGGTGTCACATACGCCTCATGGTAGAATTTAGAATGAATGAATTGTGATTGGGGTTATGTGAGGGAAATCCCTTATTGAAATAACTTATATTAAAAGTTCACGTTTAGCATTGATGGCCCAAATAGAACTAAAAACATCTCCAGTAGTATTCATCCAGTTCTTTACTAATCATTAACAAAAATATATATATATATTCACTATTAAATCTGCCCCCTTGCACCCCGCTGTTTTAATTGGTACAGAAACTGTTTATAGACTGATCTAATTCAAGAAAAAAATTTCTATTATTTATCTTCTTTAGTGCTTTCCTCTTGTTCCTGCTATCATCCCTACTGCCTACCCTGAGGAAGTCTAAAAATAAAACAGGTTTAATTGCATTTTGTTAAATTGTGATGAGATGATTGTGACACCTCAGCAGTGAATTCATTAGAAAGCTATTCAAGTGGACGAGAGAAAGCCAGTAGGCAGGGTTAAAGGTCCCCGGTTTTAATTAAATCACTTCAGATGAGCAGTGAAAAAAAAATACATGATAATGTGGGTCCATCTGATTTTGAGCTTAATCAATTGAATTCTCATCTCTTATATAATTATCCCAGTAATCGGACAAAGTTTTACTTCAATTACGAACTTCTGTTATACTGTACAGTCCACATGGTGGACGCTAATTCCATTGCCACAGGTGCTAAAAGGGCCACAGCATCCTCACTTCCTTCCTTACTTTCCCCGTTGAGTTAAGATAAGCGACAGATTCCTGTAGCAAATATATCTTTGGCCATCTTCTGTTCTGCTGATCTAGACACTAAATAAACTGGTAGCTTTTAGCAGATCTAATCAGAAAGATGTAGCTGACCTGATGGCAGAAGATATCCAGAGTCTGCTGCTAAGCTGGACCACACTGCTGGCTTGGTTTGAGTTCAAGAAGGAACAAAGAAAACATATAATAGTAGTTCCTGTACCACTGCACCTCTGCCCTCACTGCCATTCTCTTTTTGAGTCTCTGTTTTACCCCATTCTCAGAGGAAGGCTTTATGCATGATCATGCTTTATTGTAACCATCAACCACAGAATGAGAAAGTGCACCAGGGCAGCAGTTGGTATACAAGTAGAAGGTGCTTATTCACTTCTCTACATAGGTTTCCTCAGATGGTTCAGAGTATTTGTATTGACAATGTTCCACCACTCTACCCCCAAAGATAAAACTTTTTTCCTAAAGAACAAGACGCATTACTCATTAATACAGTAATACATATTGTACATTAGACAGGTTCTATTATTATTATACCAATAAACCTTCTTGCACTTAATGCACCATAACAATGGCACTTATTTTCCCAGCTTGTGTCATCTTATTTTATGTGAGGCTCAAAAGACAACATTCATTCACTCCATTATAAGCCACTTAATATTCCATGCAAACCGGGCATTTGGGTTGATGGAGAGGCTGTCCACCTGCACTAATTGGTCTGTAAACATCTAAGCAGGGACTCACTGAGTGTATTGGTAAATGTTAAAGGTAGCTAGCAGTTTCATACAATTCCCCCTTATCAGTCCACCTCTTCTCCTCTACTGCACCTTTTCCACAAGCCTTGCTCTTTAATGTATTTAATTGTCAAAGTAAAAATGCTAATTGCATTTCATTATGTATAATTTATGTAGTTTCAGCCGAGGGATTCTTTAATATCCAGCTAATTTGAATGGCATCACTGGGAACAGCTGCTGATTGTGTGGGCATGCTCAGAGTTGATCTGTCAATTAAGGCAGAGGTATGATAGACAGGTTGTGTTTCTCACACCCGTCTGGATTTTTAAACCGCTCTCAGAAGTTTGTGTCAACACACAATGTTGGCTACAGAAATTTCTTGCAGCTCAAGGTGCAATATGTTGTTTTGTTGTTGTTTTTTTTTTTTTTGTTTACTGTTACTCTTATTCACAGCAATTTACTCTACATGATATTATGAACTACTGACCCAATGTATTTAAATAAATCTCGAGTGAAGATAGTCTCTCAGTGACTGCCAACCTTTCCTCCAGTGTGAAACAAACTGCCTTTCTTCACTGCTTTATACCTATCTACATGCATATTTTACAACTGCGTTTGTCGTATCAAGAGAGGAGCTTAACACGGCAAATGTCTTTGCCGTCATTCCTGTCATTCCCAGCCTGCCCTGCAGTGTGTACCTGCCAGTTCCAGTTACCTGATGCTCACAGCCACCTGGCCACATGTCAGTAACAGAATCACTGAAATTTGTCTTTTAATTTTGTAGTCTCTATATTTTGCCATAATTATCCACAGCAAATACAAAAGTGAGCTCCCAGTATTCCGTCCCCAAAAGTATATAAAAACAAGGTCTCATACACACACACACACACACACACACACACACACACACTATGGTAAGTTTGCTCTTGAGGTCACACGGCTGAATCACTACTTGTAAAATGTTGAAATGTAACTGCATAGAATGTGGTCAGGGGATTTCTAATCAACATTCTTCATATTTACTTTAGATTGTACTCATAATTGGTACAAGATGAAGAGACGACTATGTAAAAAGCGTGTTCCAATACACCAATTTAGCCCTTAATTCCACTGAGTACAAGTCTTATGTTACCCAACACGTCCCAGCAAACACATCCCCCGATGAATCATTTCAGTATGCATATGTGATTACTGCCTGTATTTTTGAAACAAACTTCAGCACTTAATGGATTGTATCCACCCAAAAAGAGTGTCTGTTATTTATATGACTTAGGCAGATAAAACATTAAAATGTATTGAAATGAGTGTGAGCTTTTTTTTTCCTACATTTGACTTCTGTGTTTGACTCCAACAGCTTACTGCCAAGACTGTGATCCAGCATTGCATTTTAAAATATTATTGGACATATTAAAAAAATTTGAAATTGTACAGAATGTGCAGTATTGTAATATTAGAAGTCATTGTAAATATTGCTATTTTGAAAGGAGAAAAAAAGGCTTTTAAGGGAGTCTGTGTGAGAGGGAGAGCCAGGTGTGCAGGTAATGATTGAAACTAGAATAATCAAAATTGAACAAAGCATGTTGGAATGTTGTTTGGAAGGGGGTTAGAGGGGTGGAAGATGAGGTTGGGGTGCATGAGCTCCACTCTTCTTCCTCTTCAAAGGAGCTGAGATTCTCTAAAAACATCTCTCCAATAGCTAATCAGATCCACAGGCAGCAGCAGCAAAGATGTTTGTTGTTGTTAGGCTATTTTGGCTTTGACCAGGAGCATGATGGTGCCACTGGGGCAGAGGGGCTTGGACATGTCTTAACGCTTTGATCAACACATTTCTAGTTCCTCCAAAAGGCGGCCTGGTTGGAGCACCAAAGACTTTTATGTCCTCTGATGTGATTGTGCTAAGGCAGTGAGGGTTGGAATGCAACAAGATCTGCAAACAAATGGAACAGGATGGAGTTTTGAGTGGCATTAATTGGGGAGCAGGATGAAAGCCTGTGACAGTCCATTCAAACAGCCATATGCCTGACGAGCAGCTGAAGTCTCAGTTACTATGGGAGGAGTTTGTTAATACCCAGTTTAGTGCAGCCATCCACAAATTCTCTTTTATTATCACTATACCAATCATTTGGTGTTTCCCTAGTGGGTCCTCATCCTTTAAAGTCTGTATTTCAGACTTTAAACATTACATTATTCTGACAAGGGAGTTCCAATCCAAACGCTTATGGCTTTTGTTTAATGTAAACTTTGTGATCTTCAGTATTTCAGAGACAAATGCAGACCTTTTAATTGCCTTATATACTTTTGACCATTTAAGTGGTTATGATGAACTCATAATGTCAAAAGTCACATTACTGTATGTGAACTTTCTAATGGAAAAGCCAATGCAATGTGTAAATAATAATAATAATAATAAAGTATTAGTTGCACTGTTAGCCTGTACATGTTAATCAGAGAGCAGTATAAATAAACTGACATTATGTGGCTTAATTGTTAGAAATTTAGAAATGAGACATAGGTTCAACCATTACAGGCATGCGTGTAGCTTTAGTTTTGCTGAGAAAGAAGAAACATATGGCTGTGCTGTGTAACTTAGAATAAAATCTATCTACAAAAAGTCATCACTCTAATTAGTTTGCAATTACATTACTTGTTCTTTGTTATTTATTATATTGGGAAGCAGTGGGCAAATTTTGTGCTGCTATATTTCCACTTCTTTCATTTTTGTTTCTTTAAATAACAAAACCTGTTTTTTAATAATTTAAATATTTTTACATATTCTATTCTAGCAGCTTTTTACTGAAAATCGTGTTTATTAAAACATGAAAATAAATCTGAAACCTTGCATCACAGACTGGCTAAGTTGGTAAAACTGCACATGAAGTGTGCAAGCAGCTGACCTTGTATAATTTCTTAATTTTCAAATTCAGTTTTCAGCTGTTGCTCCTCAGCTGCAAACATAATGCAGGGCCTGTCAACATGCAAAGATTTTGGGCCAGTATTTCTGAAAAAGTGGATAAAAATAAAGAAAAAAATGCTGAAAAGGCTTAAAATATCAATATAAGAAGTCAAGACCATGGAAGAAGACACTTCCAGTGTCGAACTGGCACTGTAACTATCTGATCTGGTAGCCATTAAGATAATTTTCTTTTCCATGACCTTTTTTCCCCTCTTTTGAATTGAATGATGCTTCTAAATTGCTCCACTGTAAGAGCATCCTTGGGCCAGAAACAAAGGTGAGGATGTGTGTAGAGAGACACAGAGGGAGTGCTTAATACCCTGCATCTTGAGCTGGGCACACACTGAATCCATCAGGGTGAATGGGCTTACTAAGAAAACCTAAATGTACTGCCGACTTGTCCTTATGCTTTCAGCCTGCATGGCCTTGGGCAGACTGCAACTGAAAGTGGATGAAAACAAGAGAAAAACCACTCTGGAGCAGTATAAGCTCCTGGGTTGCCTACCTTGGCTTCTACATTACATGCCTAGCCAAAGGGTGACAGTGCTTGGACACTGTCGAGACACACCAAAAATTACAGCACACTGGTTCAGTTTATTTATAGTACTTCCTACTGAATAAAAAAAATTAGCTTTGCATCGTGCTTCAGACATAAACATAGCACCAAAATATATTATTGTAATTTTTCCCTTTTAAGCATTAAGTAATATCTTTGTCAAACCTTAAGTGGTCATTTAATTAAAAAAAAATGTATGGACTGTCTAGAATTATGACAAATAGACCCACAGCAAACCCACAGAGGTGATTTTAATTACTGTGCCTGATTAGACCTCTTCTGAGAATGGTGAAGGTGGGATGAATTACACTTCTATCATTCTTATTGGTAAATGGAGTCCAGTGGCATCGAATAATTCCAACATTACTCCACCATCATCCTGAGCTGAGGTCTAATCAGAGTGAATCACCGAAAACACGTGTAAGTGTATACATGGCTTTTATGCATCATATCAGCCAGTCATTGTTGTCATAATGTTTCATCTCCAGCCTTATGTTAGTCTGTACAACCAGAAATTAAAACTGATCTCATTCAGTTCTGTCATATTAGTTCAATTAAATATGTAAAGTAAAATGATTTGATTTTAAAATGATAGAATTTTCATCTGGGTCACCTCTTGTCCTGCAATTATAAGGTAAACATGCATGTATATACCATTAACATATTTCAGGTGGTTTGAATGAAGTCACAGCTAACCCAGTGAAAATAATTTAGTTATGAAATCAAATGTGAAATTACAGTTTGTGGTCAGAAAGTAAACAAAAGGTTATTTCCTTCCTAGAATTTTAGATCCTTACTACCAAACTGGCAAACGGTTCAAAACTACACCTTTACGTAAATCTTTTTTTTTTCCCAACCTCAGTTTTCTACTCTTAGCTGTTCTATTTCTTGCAAACCGCTGCCCTGCTACACAGTACATATACTATAGGGTTCACATCTGTTCCACCATAACAGGTAATTGGACCATGAGTAAAGGAGATAACAGTAGGAAATGGCTTGACCTCCCACCTGCACATTGCCACAGAAACAAGAAACCCTCAAAGTAAGTTTTTGTCTGTCTCTATGACATCATCAACTGGCACAGTATTTTTAATGAGGTCTGCACTGCTGCAGGATTATGGGAATGAAGCTCTTGCAAATGTCTGGGGTCAAAAGTGACTGACTTTATAAGATTTAAGTAAAGAATCCATGACTCTAGTTCAAATTAAAGTAATTAACATTACAACTGAATGTCTAGCCATGATTAAAACCAGTGTTAATCTAAACCAACTCCATGGTTTAAAAATTGTTTAAAGGAAAAAGGAAATCAGTAGTGAATTTGATCCAGGCTGGAACCTGGACTTTCTCCCTTGTTCTAATTTCCAGATCAAATCCACTTTTCAAGTATTTGCCGATTCATAATCCAAGAATTAATTAGTTAAAGCCAAGTTCAGCCCTATCTAAAAGTACCAGCACAGATAGTGTAATGACACCGACCGACTCAGAGCCGGTATTCTAAACCAGAGGCAAACTACATTCAATTCTTTGGTCAGAGCAGACAAACAAACACTCTGTTGTGGCTAATTGTAATTGTCCCAATTAAATGCCAGCATACAAGACACCCCTCATTGGTGGGATGAGTGATTATGTTTTAAGTGGGTCTGCCCTGTGGTGCACCAGACATCCAATCTTTTCCTATCTAATTATATGAAGAGTTATCGTGTCCCTAATGACTTTGGATGTTGCCTACTCCTTAAGAAGCTCAAGATAAAGGCGAGGACAAAATGATGTAAAGCGCATTATCATTGGCAATGCACTCCTGCCGGCATTACTTTAAACAGGGCTTGATGCCCTCTTTGTAGGCAGGCTTTTTTGTGAGATATGAGAACAGCGCTAATGAGTACCCACACTCCTGATTTGGAATATGCCCAGTCTAATTTCCACACAGGGGGAAAAGGCAGCTTAACAGATGAGGGGAAAACTCTTTTTGTAGCTGATTAGAATGAGAGAAATGTGTATGAATGCTGACATACCATGGTTGTTAATCATGAGCTGAAGTGGGGGATTTTGGTTAACATAATATTTGATCAAGTAGAGAAAGAATGTGAATGATTCACATCATTAAAGGTGTAAGGTGTCTGATGTGTTCACTTTCACAAAGAGAGAATGTTTTATGAGTTACTTTCAAGTTGCCCAAGAATTAAACTTAGAGATTTCTCTGAGGAGACAGTTTCCAATGAATTTTAGCCAATGCCTTGTTAATAAAAGTAAGATTCTGAATTTTATTGCATTCTTTTCAAAACACTCTTCTCTTAAACTGAACCCTGCAGGGGAAGCTTTAATGTTAGTGCCAGTGTTCAGCTCACTGTGTTCCTGGGTTGGAAAAACACGGATGGAGCTTTTATTAGAGATTCATCTTAGTTTGTGAGACATTTCAACCACACAACAATGTTACTCTTTGTGCTTGGCTTCTCTCCTAGGACTGTTCTGGTGTTTTACAAGATTTGGTTGCTGTTTTTGACAAAGGCCCAGTTTTGAAAGCCATACATTTCCAAAGCGTTCCTGAGATGTTTACACCTGGAATCGATGTTATTCAAACAATCCCCCAAGTGTGTGCTACTGGGCGATACAGAAGAAAGAGTCTTAACAGTGTTCATGGGCTTCCTGTAAACTTTAAAATCCTGGTTTCTGCATAGTTGAAGAAAGCTAGTCACGCGCCCTTCTTATGCAGACTTGGCTGTAGCTAGAAGTCTAGATGTTATCCTTAATATTCTGCATGTAACCCAGTGTCTATGTACTGCTCCCCAGAATCAGTTTGTTTTGTTTTGCTTAGTTGTTTGTTTCCTGCAAGATGCGAATGACCCCCTACCACCCTCAGAAATAAAATGTCTGGGACTCCTCACCAGTCCAGAGAACCATGGAGCTTTGTCAATGAGAGGTAGAACATCTTCAAGACAAAACAGCAAGGCAACTCACTTTTGATTTAATACTTCTAGATATGACAGGTGATCAAACTACACTGAGAAAGAAAACAAAACCTTTGCAAAGGCAGCACTACAGCTACAGAGACTGATCTATAATTATAAGGTGCTCACATACATGACATGTTTTTGTTTTCTGCTACTTGAAAGTTGTTTTCTTCAAGGAGATAAGAAATGTGTTCACAGAGCTTGAACTTTCATCAGAAAGCATGGATCAAGTGTTGTGGGTAATGCAGACTGTACATCAATAGCATGGCAAAGATGCTGCCTTTGTGTGAAACATGACAAAAGCTGATCTAGTGACAAATGGATTTCTTGTGATTTACCTTGCTTTTTATCCCACAGGCATCCAATATAAGAAGTACTCTTCTGCTGTCCGTTTCTCGACACACACATAGCATTTTACCTTGAAATGATGCATCTAAAGCAGTAAAGTTACCAATTTAACATTCTCATCTTCAATGTCTGCCTCTGGGAGATAAAAGGCTATGTTGTCAACATTAATGCACACTGCAGCTAATAGCCTCCTAGCATATTTGAAATCTGGGTCTCAATGGGCTTATAAAAAGCAGTGGCTTTATCTGTGGCATTTTCCTAGCAAGGCCAGAAAGCTCTGCATGCCTGAAATACATAAACAGAGGCAGCCTGCAAGTCAGAGAGAATGGTTCGTGAAGATTTTTGCTGGTTTGAATCCCTGACTTCTCTGAAATGAGCTTTTTAAGAAATGTAAAAAAGCGGTTGCCACCTAAGGAGGTATTTAACTAAACATGCCGAAATAAAGTATGATTAACTGATAATGTTTACTGAAAAAAGTTTAGTACAAGAATGGTACAGTCATACAGTATAAACTTTTGTTATGCTTACACAGCCTTTCTTCTCTTACAGTACCTCAGTGTCCCCTTCATCCTGAATTGCTAATCAGAAAGTGAAATATTAAGAGCTGCTAATGTACATGCATTGCTGCCCTGCCAAGGGCAACAGTGTAAATTACAAAATACTCAAAAAGCTAAGATCTACTGACTCATTTAGGACCATATTCATTTGTTGCGCAGTAAATTACATATAAAGGTCTTGCTTTGGCAGTGCCACAGGACTTTAACAGCAGTGTCAATTAACACAAAATAAGTTACTATTGGAAGATCATTTAACATCAACTCATATATTGGAAGACTTTCTTCAGACTCGCTATATTGGCATGAGCCTCAGACATTTTACACTCTGAATAAAACCACAGTGTATCTGTATGTCTTTCCTTCTGTTTCTCATATGTCACATGGGAAAGAAGAAAAGTGAGTGATGGATACAAAAATTAACCGATTTGGAGATTTTATGCTGATATGATCATAAAAGTCTGCATATGTTACAAAAAAAAAAAACATATCCTTAACAGTAGCATTACTCCAATAGTCAGTTACAGAAATTTATGATGAGATTCAACCTTAAGGTAACTCAGATTCTTTTTTGGGAACATATGATCCTGTATTCATTCACTAGCTGCCATGCCTTTAGCTTGGCTCGGCGTTCCTTTAACACAGTTGTGTTTAAAATTGACAAGACAGAGAAGAATTATAATTGCACTTCATCAGCTCTTACTAGTTACTGCCTTTGCAGGTGGAGTCAGGACCCTATACATGAATGACATAGGTATTCCTATTAAGATGCAGTGACTGGAATTGTCATAATAACACGTGCTTTGTTATTTATTTGCACTTTAAAACTGCAGCTTGTACACAACAACTGAATGAAAAATCAAAAATATGCAGTTATATTCTCACCCAGGTAAAATCATATAACCCTTAAATAATCTGACATAATTCACTATGCAAAAAATAAACATAACTCTAAAACATAAGCCTCAGAAGGGCATCAAGTAAGTAAGAGCCTATGGAATTGTAGGCAGTCAGGCACAGATGAGAAACCCATTATATACACCATAACAGCTAAAGTAGGCACATGCAACAGGTCAGGTGGAGCTCTGTGCAGTGGCTGACACCTTATCTTGCTCTGTCAGCAAGTGTCCGCTGTCCCAGGGATTAAATGTGTCTGTCCACTTGAGACGTGGATGTCACACTAGTGGGTACTCAGCAGCCCCCTCCACCAGGGCCAACTGGAGGAGAGAAGGCAGACAAACTGCTGTTTTTTTTGACAGTGTAACTGTATGGTGCCATGTGCATATTAGCCTGTGTTTATCCACTACTTCATCGTACATTCACAAATGAAAATCTATGGCTGCAGATATGGTAACATGGTAAGACTATTGCAAGTACAAAACACAGTGCAAGAGACAAAAAAAGACTGGTGGATGTGCCAAAAAGAAGATTAAATAATATAAATGATTGTACATAATAAATTATATATGTACACCTCTAATCTGAAACATCATGCAAGATTGTAAATCTGGGCATTTAGCATGGTTCATACTAAACCTGTCTCCATGATGTGACAAAGTATATTTCTAAAGGGATGCACATACTGTCTCTTAAGCAGCACTGGGACAGTGTTTTATCTAGAAAATGTTTGGCACATGGTAACCCTTTTACCACCCTCTCCTCTTTTGGTATTCTTTGTTATAAAGCAGATGGGTTAATAAATATGCACATGCTGTGTGGAGTTTGACAGCACACTGCATGATTTCAGACTTTTCAGAAGAAAACCTTTCAAACTATAACCATGTGCCACCATTTCAAAAAATAATGTGAAGTAAATGAAAATGAAGAATATTTAATTGGTATGTGATGCTTACTTTGTTATGCAAGATGCCCCTCAAACCCACAGCTCCTGATGGCTTTATGATTTAAAGAGCACTTTCCAGGAAGCTGTTTCCTCTGTGGATCACACAGGGGCAAAATGTCCACAAACATCAAATTAACACTTATTCTGTCTTCTCAAAAACTTAGGAAAAATAGTCATATTTGAGGAATATGGTCCATGTCCTATCTATTGGATAGTGGCATAAAACCTGATAATAGTCCACATATCTTACAAGGATGGGTGCTGAGTTATATGGACCACCCCCTGAACTGCAGGAAAATCAGTCTCTTAAGTTGATGTCTCCAGTTTTGCAACACTCTAGTCTTCCAGTCTTCTTCACAAAGTCACTGCATCATAGCCCAGGGGGTTGTCAATAGCAGGTGCACAGCTCTGCCTGTTAGTTGCATGCACTGGTCTTTGTTTGCCAGTTTTTCCTAGTACTCAACTGAAGCAATTATTCGCTCCACTTGGCAAATTTGTCCTCCTTTCACCATCTGAGCTGACAGATGATTTAAAAGGCACCTACAGAACCTCTGAAAGCCAAAGCATTCCTGATTACAGCTTTAATTTGTCCAATTAGGCAGCTAATGAGCTAATTTTGAGCTCAAGTGAACCTCAATAAAGGTGAGCATAGCCAGTCAGGAGGTTCTAGTTACAGAAAAGGTTAAAGAGTTTTGAGATAAAACAAAATGAATAAGTCCTCAAAATTTGTAGATACCCTCCAGAACAACCAAACATTTTGTAATGTGTCACCTCTATGGTGAAGGCTTGGGCAGATTTAAGCACAAATACAATTTGGTGAACGTCAGGGAAAGATCATGGTTCAAGTTAAAAATGATTATTTTGGCAAAGTTACACTAAGTGATCATCATCATGGTTCCAAAAACAACTACAACCATTCAAATGTAGTGCATCCTCATCGAGATAAATAAGTGATGACACTAATTATACAACTGTGTGCCTATAAACATTTAAGTGATGTAATTAAAAATAATTGTCAAACTTCAAATGGTGAAAAAAAAGTAAAAACCAATGTAAATGTGGCTTTTCTGTTTGTGCAGGTTATTCATTAATATGAGTATAATCTATAAAAAGTCATCTAATAATGTGAAATACCCCTGGACTGCTCAAGTCATATTGCGGCTTGCGTGTTGGTTTCGCTGTCTCACAGGTAATCAGTGGTTAGGGTTGTGCAAACATTGCAACTATGAACACCTGAGCTCAGTATACCAAGCGCTATAAAAACTCCTTCCTTAGTCCCTTCAGATCAGCTTTTTAATTGCAGTGTTCCAAGTGCTTCATTTATTTATACTTAATTTTATCTTTTAGCAATCCACCATCCTTGTGCTGCTATATAATATTCTTCAAATATCAACTCAAGTACACTATACTCACTTCACTCCCTCAATATCCCAGTGCTTTTTACACTTTTTATGCAACTAAAGTAGAAAGACACCGCATACATTTTTGAATACATACTCTTATGGTGTTCCATTTAAAGCAGAGGTCGACTATACAATAAATCATATATTCTGTCAAATCACCAAAGGAAAAAAAAATAGAAAAAGATCAGTTGAAGACATTTTCTTCAGCACAAGACTACCAAGTAACATTTTCATTAATTATACTGTAAATCTGTCTGGAGTTCAGTAGCTACTTGGCTTTATGACATTACACTAATGTCATCGGGGTTATCATAGATTTGGTTTGAATATTTTTAACACAAAGCCACTGTTACAGTTGGTGGTGGCGCATAAGCATGGACAGGGCTTGGCAAAAGACAATATTGAGCTGCGAAATGTCAGGATATTTTGGCCATTGGTGCATTGATTCTCAGACTTTGTAGAAATGCAGAGCACCCCTTTAACTCTATTGGTACAGTTGCATCTCACAGCTATTACCAGCAGGAGTTTGTTCAGTTGTCAAGGAGTCCTGATTATAACTAATTATAACAGTAGAATTTTGAACTGAGTAAGTTCCATCTGCTGATGAAGACCATTATGCTGGGTTGAAATACCCAGAAAGACAAAATGTGCAGATAAAGTTTAAGTTTATTACTAGGCACAGGACTTTATTTTGACTGAATTGTGATTACATTTTTACCGCCTGTTTTTTGCCTTCCCCCGTCACGACTGCCTCTGAATGCTGTAAAATTATAATGTCCACAGCTCAGGTCCCATATCTTACATTGAGTACAGTGGGTGAATAAACTTGTGTGCTGTATTTGACATCCTTTACCTTTGGGCAGGTGTTTTAACACATGAGGCAGCGGCATAATGTCAGATCAATTTTAGTGCAGTCGTGCCAGAGAAAACAATAAGGTGGGAGGTGGCCTCTGCCAGCAGTGCAAGGCTTTTGTCTTTGGCATCTTATAGGCCTTTATGACAAGGTTAAACTAAAGAACACCTCCCCCCGTGCCTGTTCTGCAAAATGAGAGTTGAGTGGCCTATTCCTGCTACCAAAGAATTAATGTGTAAAGCCTGCGTAGCACAGGGCTGTCTAAAAATTCACAAACACATATTCACTGCAGTTCTATTCTGGAGTAAGTATAGTGTTTATACACCACCGAAAATGCACAGGGTTTCACTATATAATACATATTGCATAGTTTCCCCTACAGAGTAGCAGCCGGTGTTTCCTTCATTTCATGTAATATAAACATACATAGCTTCTGACGGTTTTAATGGGGGATCACTCCTAAAATAAGACTTTGTCCCGTGCACATTAACTTTGCTGTTCATCCCTTAAATCTTGTTCAGGCGTGTTGGTGATAGTTTGAATCCAAACCAACACTATGACCATGAAAAACAACTCCCAGAAGATGTGACCACCAAGGATTCACACACTGGAATCACCTCACCGAGTCAATGATTCTGCAAAGCAACTAGAGTGGCTAATAAATGACAGATGGCGCAATGCTGGCTCTTTGATCTAGCTTCTGAAAACCAAATCTTCCTGACGTTTGTGAGTAGAAAAGGAGTAGGAGTGTGGCAGGGCTGTGAGTGGCTGGGTAAAGCCACACAAGTGTCCTCCGAGAGGCCTGGGAGACTGATACTCCAGCCTTGGAGAAAAGAGTCTGTAGATAAATGGTGTTTCCAAAGAGTGAAACTCAGTAAAAGTCACTCAGAGGTACAAAGCTGTCAGAACTTGAGAGGAAGTGTGAGAAGCAGTGAAACTGGCAAATTTTTCTCAGTGCCATCTAGGCCAGCAACGGAAAAATATTAATACATATCAGCACTTAAGAATCACAGCATAGGTAATGTGAAATATTCTCTTCATATGCTATACCACTGAGGTCAGAGGTCACCTTTGTACCACAGTTATTTATTGACAACAACCTTCTGGCCTCCTGAGAGATATACAAGAGATCCTGCCCTACCCCCAACATATTCATGCCCATGACAACCTGTGATAAGAGCCACTGAATGGCACGACAGCCTTCGAATCAGCTCAACAAGGAGTCTTACAACAGAAGGTATGGCCCCCCACACAGCTCTGATCTCAATGACATGAGCCAGTCTGGCATTATGTAATAAGACAGAACACACTACGAAAGTCTGAATTCTCCAGGACACTTGGAGCAGCTTACCTGCCAAGAACCATGAAAAACAGTGATCACACCAAATGTTGATTTGATTTAGTGTTTGTTGATGTGTTTATTTCAATATTTATTTTTTAGGAATGCATTTGTAGCCAATTGCTACTAGCGGATTTTATATCACATAGAAAAGAATGAAGATTCACATGTGATGGTGAGATTAGCTATTTGTTTTGACAAACTGTCAAATCACTGACTACATAGATGAAAAGTGGACAGGTCCTTTAGGGGAACAGGAGAAATGTTAGTTCCAGGATTGTGGTCAGTTAGCCCCCCTAGTGGCCATGTCAGGAGTAACGTTGGAGAGTTTTCTTCCTCTCCTCCTTTATTTTTTTCCCTTTTTTTCCTTCATTTGGTACAGTGAGGCAGAGAGCGCGGTGGTAATATCCCGAACGAGATTTCACCTGACATACTGACACTACACACGAATTATTTGAAGTTGAGGAAGTAACTCAGGGATTGAGTAAAGAAACTTTTGTTGTAGGCCGGGAAAAAAACCAGTCGGGATGAACTATTAATTACCAACTTGATACTTGAATTGTGTGAATTACAGTACCTTATTTTATTGGAATGTTCTCCACCTTAAGTTATGGTTGTTCAGTTATATGGTACTAGCTGCAGGCATTAAGTGTGAATGTTATGTGTATTATTGCGCTGTAAATGTTGTGATATATACTTGGTTAAAGTCAGTAAATTGGAAGTAAGTTATACTACTGTTAAATGCATATTTTAAAATTGTGACGCGCACAATTGTGATTTAGAAATATCAGAGACTGATTTAATGGGTACTGTGGACAGCTGAATGATTGCCCTGCCCATTGTGTGCAGGTTGGTTTTTTTGTGCTACTGTTCTGCCTGGATAGCCACCATTTTGATACTTACCTCCTGGGCTTGTAGGTCCCCGCTGTGTCTTCCCTATTTCTATAGGGGGTGTAAGGTGCACCTCCATCCTTGACACTGGGTCCCAAGTCACAACAGTTTCAGAAACGTTCTGCTCCAGACATTTGTCATCGCTCCCCATCCAGCCTATATGCCGCTTGCTTGAAGTTGAGGGGGCGGGGGGTCAGCCTGTACCATATTTGGGTTATGTTGAAGTTCTCCTAACCTTTCCCGATGATATGACTGGCACAGAGGAGCAGTTAACAGCTCTAGCTCTTGTTGTCCCAGAATGCCAGTTCAATAGCGAAATCCCGGTGTTGATTGGGACGAATGTTCTGCTACAGCTCCACCAGCGTGGAATGGATCATGACAAGCCAAAGTTTCTCAGGAGGTCCGACAGCTTTGCCGCACTGCTCCAGCATGTAGCGCGAGTTCATGACAATGAGGTGAGGGCTCATCCTGTCAAATTGCATGGAGGAAAGCCAGCCACCATTCCACCAAGGCACAAAGTATGCGTCTTTGGGGATGTCAGGGTGGGCAAGGTGAACTCAAACACATCATTCGTACTAGAACCCCACAACTTGTCTTCACTCCCAGGTGGGCTTCTCCTAGAGTGTGCACTCCTCAACATCAAAGGGAATGCTTTCAACAAAATCCCAGTCATTCTCAGGAACACAACAGAGCATGATATTACTCTTCCCCCAAAGTGCGTCATTGGCCAAATATCTGCAGCTCAGAGTGTAATGCCCCCAGATTCCACATATCCTCTGTCGAATAATTCTCAAAAGCCAAGTGGTATCATTGATTTTGGGGGTCAGACAAGTTAAATTCAATTCCTGAAGTCTTTGCTCTTGATGAACTCTCCGTCGGCCATACGACTGCTGTGAAGCACCATATTCGTCTGCAAGATGAAACACCTTTCAAAGAGAGATCTAGACCGATACATCCCAGTGATAGAGAGGCTGTACGACAACACCTCAGAGAGCTCCTTGACGCTGAAATAATTAGAGAGTCCGAAAGCCCCTTTGCATCACCAATAGTGCTGGTTAGGAAGAAAAATGGTGGCATACGGCTATGCGTCGACTATAGGAAGCTAAACAGCCGAACTATTAAAGATGCATATGCTCTTCCAAATATCGAGGAGACATTTTCAGCCCTCAGTGGAGCGAAGTGGTTTTCGGTGATGGACCTTAAATCTGGCTACTATCAGGTGGAAATGGCAGAGGAAGACAAGCCCAAAACTGCATTCACATGTCCCCTGGGCTTCTACGAGTTCAATCGTATGCCACAAGGGGTCACGAACGCTCCCAGCACCTTTCAATGCCTGATGGAAAAGTGTGTTGGTGATCTCCATCTGAGCAAAGTCTTGGTGTTTCTTGATGACCTGATAGTCTTCTCTCAGACCCTTGAAGAGCATGTGGCAAGGCTCATGAAGGTGTTACATCGTCTCAAAGACTATAGGTTAAAGTTATCACCTGAAAAGTGTACATTTTTTAGATCATCTGTTAAATACCTTGGCCACGTGGTTGATGCCAATGGT
Source organism: Monopterus albus (assembly GCF_001952655.1). Lineage (NCBI taxonomy): Eukaryota > Metazoa > Chordata > Actinopteri > Synbranchiformes > Synbranchidae > Monopterus > Monopterus albus. The sequence goes on along the minus strand of NW_018127911.1, from coordinate 418,488 downwards.
GTTCACACTGACCCAGACAAGATCTCAGCTCTCAAGGATTGGCCCCGTCCTATTGATAGAAAGGAACTGAAGCGCTTCCTGGGCTTTGCAGGATATTATAGGCGTTTTGTCGAGGGCTTCTCCAAGATCGCCAAGCCTCTCAACACTCTCACTGCAGGCTATTACCCGCCCAAGAACTGAGGCAAGACCTATAAGAGAGAGAGACCTAAAGAGGGAGTAAGCCCCAGAACACCCTTTGGTATGGAATGGACGCCTGAGTGCGAGTCTGCCTTCAGAACCCTCATTAACAAGTTGACATCCGTCCCCGTTTTGGCCTTTGTGGACCCCCAACTTCCATATGTGCTACATACCGATGCTTGTTGTGAGGGACTGGGAGCTGCCCTCTATCAGGAGCAAGGTGGGAGGCTCAGGGTAATAGCCTACGCCAGCAGAGGCGTCTCAAAAAGTGAGAAAAACTACCCAACTCATAAGTTAGAATTCCTAGCTCTAAAGTGGGCAGTGTGTGAAAAGTTTAGTGATTACCTCTATGGTACCGACTTCATGGTTCTGACAGATAACAACCCGCTCACATATGTCCTCACGTCTGCTAAACTTGATGCTGCTGGTCATCGCTGGTTGGCCGCTCTGTCAACCTTCAGGTTTAGCATCAAGTATAGGGCCGGCCATGCCAACGGCGATGCTGATGGTCTGTCCCGCCGACCGCAGGCAGCGCCTCATGAAGATGATGAGTTCTTGCAGGAGAAGGAGAGGATTAGTGAGATGTCAAAACGCATCCTAGAGGGGGAGGACTGTGAGCTCCCCGCAGGGGCAGTCTCTGCAGTGTGCCAGCATCATGCAGTAGCCTTGTCACAGCTCCCTATTATTGCCGAGTCCTTGGCAGTTGAGGCCCACTCAATGCCTGAACTCTTTGTCGGCCAACCCACATTACCTGGTATGACCAAGGAAAACTGGCGCAAAGCGCAGAGGGAAGACCCATCACTTGGCAGGGTCATCACTTTGATGGAGAAGGCACAGAAACCTCACTTCAAAGCCATAATCTCTGAACAGCCTGAGGTCAAGTTGCTCCTCAAAGAATGGAACAGACTTGAACTCAAAGAGGGCATCTTGTACAGGAAATACTTTGACCGAGGAGATGAAGTCTATCAACTCGTCTTACCTGAGCAGTATAGAAGCAGAGTTTTAGAGGGCTTGCACGATGAGATTGGCCATTTGGGACCCGAGCGTGTGCTCAGCCTTGCTCGTGCCAGAGTTTATTGGCCCAGGATGAAGGCATCAGTTGAGAAGAAATGTCAGGCCTGTGAGAGATGCTTCAGGAGGAAAGCCCAGCCCCAGCGAGCAGCACCTATGGTGAACATCAAAACAACTTATCCTTTGGAATTAGTCTGTATGGACTACTTATCTATTGAACCTGACAACCGTGACACAAGAAACATTTGGGTCATAACTGATCATTTCACAAAGTTCGCAGTGTCAGTCCCAACTAAGGACCAGAAGGCCAAGACTGTTGCCAAGGCTCTCTGGGAGAACTTCCTGGTCTACTATGGGTTTCCAAGCCGCCTCCATAGTGATCAGGGGAGGGACTTTGAATCCCAAACAATCAAAGAGCTGTGTTCCCTGATTGGAGCAGAGAAGGTGCGCACAACGCCGTATCACCCTCAAGGAAATCCTGTGGAGCGTTTCAACAGGACCCTGCTGAGCATGCTCGGAACCCTGGAGGAGAAAGACAAGTGTCACTGGCGAGATTTTGTGAAGCCGCTCGTACATGCATATAATTGTACCAGAAATGATACAACAGGATATTCACCATACGAGCTGATGTTTGGCCGACAACCGACACTCCCAGTTGATCTTGCCCTAGGCATCAATTCCCCAAATGAGTCGCATGGGACACATTCCGAATATGTCCAGAACCTGCGCCAGCGTCTTCAGGAAAGCTATGCATTAGCTGCTGAGAATGCCAGGAAGTCAGGAGAAAGGAACAAATTCCGGTTCGATTCCAAAGTCAGAGCTGCTGAGTTAATGGAAGGAGACCGCGTCTTGGTGAGAAATGTCAGCATACGGGGCAAACATAAGTTGGCCGACAGATGGGAGAAAGATATCCACGTAGTGGTGAAAAGGATTAAAGATGGGCCAGTCTATGTTGTTAGACCAGTCACTGGAAGTGGTCCACATCGCACCTTACACAGGGATCTTCTTCTCCCTTGTGGGTTCCTGACTGTTGACGTGAGCCCAGAAGCTGATTCTGGAACAGAGGAGCCCAAAAGGAGAAATCTGAGAAGGCGGAACATTCAAGAGGAGGATGAGGATCTAGAGGATTACCTGGGTGATGAAGAAGAAGGCTATTTCTTGGACAGAGGAGTGGAGGTGGTTTCAAGATGCCCTGTTATCCA
>NW_018127911.1:414217-415622 GCF_001952655.1 Monopterus albus | reverse complement strand
TTGTGGTAGGAACTTGGTGTTCCACGGACTGAACTGAGTTATCACAGTAGGACGGTTTATTGAACTGTGTCAAATGGTCTTATGTATTTTTGTTCTGTTTTACGGTTGAATAGATCATTAAGTTATTTGATACGTGTTGTGGTTAACGGAAAAGAGTGAGCATTTAATCCAATACACAGCCTCTTAAAATTCCAGTTTGTTTATATATTTTTTCCGGGTCTGTGTTAGTTGGGGTGGGAAATCTGGGGTGCATGGTACGTCCACCTAATTCATAGATAGTCAGCCTCCTCATCGAGCCTAGTTAGGAAACACTGGTCTGGTCACTATAAAACACTTTATGAGAAGCATGTTCCGCTTTCTGATGTAAATACAACTGCTTTGACTTGGTTTTCAGTCAACATAGCTTGTTTTCACAGCTCAAGTCTCCGAGGTGCCAACATGCATCACACAAACATGACCATTACTCTGTCCTCCAACTGTGAACAGTCTTCCACCTCTAAGACTCATTGACTCGCTCTCCATGCTGAGAGAGGCAATGAATAACAATTGGTCCTTTAACGCCAATGCACACTTTTTTGTAAAATGCTTTTTATAGTAAGATGATTCAAAGTACAACCATGCTTTCTCCCAGCTTTGCTCATGCACCCATCACCTCACACAGTCTTGCACTGTCCTGTGCCATCACAAAAATTTTGACACTTGTTGACCCTTTCCGAGACATGTTCTGACAAACTGTGAGGGGAACAGCCACCACACCTCTGAAGCCCACAGGTACCAGGCCAGGCTGCAGCTATGTGGCACTGTAAGTAGGAGAGTGGATAGTGGATGACCTTCACATGGGGTTCAGAGACTGTCGAGACCACAGGGGCCTTTAGCAGATGAGAAGGTAAATCAATAGGCAATATACCCTATATGGGCTGAGCTCAAATATTAGTGTCAATTTGTGATGCTGCCACAATGTGTAGACAGTTAAATTAAGCCTGGTAAAATTTGTGTTTAAAGTGATTTTAATGGTGGTACAGGTAGCATTTTGAACATCATCATTGTTAGATAATGATGTGTAAACAACTCAGACAGTTAGCATAGTAGATGCTCTTACCAGTGGACCTGTAATGCTGTTTGTTAAAATGAAGAGAACAATACCTTCTTCATGATTTTTTTTAGGTTAAGTATAACCCCATCTGTGTCACAAAGCAGTATTTTGTGGGGGGGTTTTTTCACATTGACAAGAGCATTCAGAACTAATGCACTAATATAAAGTTATCACTGCTTTGTTTTCCCCATTTTTTCAAAAGCTTTAGGTAGAGGGTGATGGGAAATGTCTTTTACAGACAAGGTGGCAAAGGGTGTACATGCATCACTTTAACTCTATTTCAAAAGGACTTTTTTATTGTCTCAGCCTTGT
>NW_018127911.1:332456-414201 GCF_001952655.1 Monopterus albus | reverse complement strand
CAGGAACTATTCACCTCAGCTATGACTGAATGATATACTCATTATATACAGTATATCCCTCAGTGAAACAAGTCCTCCATCCTAAACAATACTACACATCACTTGTCCTTACTTTTGGATACAACCCACACAACCATTCCACAGTTATGGAATTGTCACAGTTTGATTAGTTTTAGGCATAAAAACAACTTGGATAAGTCTAGGAGCAGAAACTACCTAGGGAACGAAAATGGTTTGACATACAATAATCACTTCCTTAGGGATATAGGACCTTTGTCAGCATGGTTACAATAATTAACTAGTGATGTATGTTGTGGAACCAGAGACAGATTCCTTGTGTTTGTAACATACTTGGCCAATAAAAGTGATTAAATAAAACATTACATGAATTCTAATCACCTAATTTTTAAACCTATAGATTGCAATGCAAAATTATAAACACTAGTAGTAGCCATTGCCTTTGCAATACTGTAACAGTATAGTATTGACATTTTTGTAGTGAAGTGCTACAGCAGTTGCTCATACAAATGTTTTAGAATATCATCTCTGGGCACATCCTGGTAAAACATCAAACCCACCCGACATACAACTCATTTCTACCTCTACCGTAGTAGAGGTCAAAATGAAGAATTCAGCTGTGGTGTTTAGGCAAACACATAAGCTCCATCTCTGATGTCAGATATTAATATATTTTAGTCTGGTTGCACAGCGGCACCCAACATTTGTGTTGACTGAAAGCTCTAACCTCACTGAGAATTCAGAAATTAATTTTGCTCCCCACCCTCCTCCTCTGTCATGTCGGAAGCATATGACCATGGGGACATTTAATCATTTTGGTTCCATACCGCTTTATAATTACTTTTTATAAAAGATTTTCTTTTTTTATGTCTGTTGTATTTTTTCAGTACACATAACAGATTCTCGTTGGTGTATTATGTGTATAGAGGTGATTTATTCTGACAATGCATATACTCAAATGCACATCAAAAAAATTTAAAAAAACTACTGAGATAGCAAAATTTGTTATATAACATTTAAATACGGTCAGAAATACTGTGATTTACTTCAAGTGTTTTAAAGCACAGAGTTTATAGAAAGAATGCTGAATCTAAATTGTTGCTTTAAGGGCAACATTCTCACAATGAATAAAAAACAGCAACAACAACAGAAAATGTGTGATTGGGAGCAACCATTTTAGTGGTTGTGGGGCACATTTATTTAAAAAATGCCCTTTTCTCCATTGTACTGGAAGTAACTGGTTTGTTTTAAGATGAAAATGAAAATAAAAGATGCCAATTAATTAAAACATGTTAAATTTACTTTTTTTGAAGGAAATATCAAGGAGGTGAACTAAGCCATGGAAATAAGTTAAACAGAACCAGAACTAGCTAGCACTGTACCACTGACATCTCTGGGCAGATTGTGAGTGGCTGGGTCTGCTGCCCGAGGAGTTAAAAGTTCCAGTTGTTGGCATTTCTGCATGCTCTGCCTTGCAGCCTGTGCCTGCTTTTGCTTCATGATTTTATGTTTTATTTTAGTTGGATTTTGTTTGCAACACTGTACTACACTCAACCACACTTATACTACTGACAGTGCTGACTAACATACCTCGTATTGTTTAATAAATTGTTTATTTTGCTGACAATTTGTCTCTCTTTTTGTCATAGCCTAAAAGTCGGGTCATGACAAGATGGGTGACGAAGGCTGACAAACTACTTTTTCCAAACAAACCTACTTTGACGAGCCCCAGCTTTGTTATGACCGGCTTGAAGGCTACAACAAAAAGGAGGCAGATGAACTACTGGAGTAAAACATTTAACCAGAGTCGATTAAACTAAATAATATAAAGGCAAAAATGAGGTGTTATGTCAGTGTCAGTAGTGCAAGAAATGTGTGAATGGATGAGTAGTTGTAAGGTGCATGTTGCAAAAAAAAAAAAAAAAAAAAGGTAAACCAGAAGGGTAACAACAAAGCACATGGTGTGGAAACGGGTGCTTGGCGCCACGGGCAGGTGAGGCTTTATTGGCTTGACAGCACTAGGCAGGTGCTCCCAATCACTCACCAGCTACCTCTTGGTAAGACTGCTACCAGCAAACAAGCACACACAGACATACACACCTAAGCAATACACCCAGGCTGTCACAAAAGTAAAAGCAACATTATGTCACCATCAGATTTTTTCCTATGCTTGTGCAGACATTTATTTGTTATAGTGGGAAATAGAAGAATAGAAAAGGGCACTAGCAGGCACAATATTTAATTCTATACACAAAGACAAGTCATAGACTTCCTGAGAAAGCAAAGCAAGTCACACAGAGGTCAGCCGGGTGATAAGTAGTGTTTCTTTTGTATGGAAAGCAAAGGCTGGACATTACTGTAATGGGGTCAAAAGAGGAAACATATCAGAGTAAGCTTGACTACCACTAGTAAGTCTTACTGACATACACACACAAACACACACCTCTCCAGTTTTGTCTACATGCATATCGGGCACCCTGTTGACCCACTCCTTTTTTGCGGTTTCCATTAGTCTGTTTTCTGACCCAGTTAGCAAAGACTTCAAAGCCCAGCACCAGGGTAAAAAGTGGACCTCCAAGCTCAGTCTTAACCCTGAGCTGAGTAAAGCTGAGTAACCTTCATTCTTACATAATATACATGCTTAAAGATCTATGGACCAGATTTGGCAGGATTCTTTTAAAAGCAGTTAGTCCTCTGGCGTGAGAATTCATGACATTTTGAAGTAGAAACTCCAGTTAGTCCAAAAGGATGCATTTTTACATTATTAATAACAAATGCTATGGTTCAAAAGAAACGATATCTGTCATATTGCTCAGGAAAGAAGGAATATCAAATAGGTATTACACAAGCCTTCACAGGCACTTCAACAGCAATGTACGACAGTATAACTATAGTCCTCCAGTCAGACTAGTGCCAGATGCAGCCCACAAGCAGCCAGTTATTCATCACAACAGTGTTAGAAATACCGTATAATAAGAATGGTAACACTGTTTCATTTCAACACTGTAGGCAACTTCATTTCACCGTTTCCTCTATTAAAGTCTACTAAAGAATAACCCTGAGACTGCTAACGGTTCAGTTCCAGTGCCTAAAATACTATGTTGCCCTGCTGTTACAGTACGTGTTTTTCTAGGAATGTGCGATGTGATGAAAGGATTCTGGAATTATTCAAAAGGATATAAAAAGGAAAACAAAAAGACAAAATCTACTCCTGAATGAATTATGACTGCACTATTTTGTAATGTAATATCAATAAATTTTGTATACTTAAATGTTTATACAAAAAAAAAATAAGCACTATATGCAAATGAATTTATATCCTGGTTATGTCATAAAAGTACTGTATAAGTGGAATTAAGGCGTAGTTTGCTTTCTATAGTATGTCAGTGATGAAGTGTAACCCTGTGCCTGTTACCTTTTACTTCTTCAGGTCATCTGAGGTGAGGCGGTGCAGGATATTGTACAACTGCTAGAAAGAACACTCAAATTTTGGGTCTTGGGCAGGCGCCACCTGCCTGGGATTCCCAGTGGGTAAGCTTCAAACAGGGGCTTTGATCAGCTGGCATGATGGGTAAGGTGTAAGTGTTAGTATGTGTGCACGTGTGTGTTTTGGGTGGTGCAGACGCAAGTCCATCTTCTTCAAGCATCAAGAGAAGTGTTTAATGTGGAGATTTCCTCACCAGGTGGAATATAAAAAGGCCACATCTCCTAAAATATTACAAACCTCTGTCTGTCACGGAGGTGCTTAGAAGAAATACAATATGGCCTACAGACAATCAAAGTTTTTTTTTGCTACCAAGGGGTTGTTTGGGCTATAAAATGGCAATTTGTCTTTACATATTAAATAGTGTACCCTGCACATGACTAGTAGTTTTACTTACTTATTCATGTTAGTGTATATGCCTTCATTAATTAGAGTTTCAACTTGGATTCAAAGCACAACTGGAAAAAAGTTCTACCTACCCCACACAGTATGTTTACTGATCATCTTTTTTGACATAACTTCACATACCCCAGATTCTATAAGGCAGAATTAAAAAAAATGGAGACCACTCAGAATGTCAGGAAAAGGAGAGAATGAAGAGGAGAAAATTAGCTAATATTATATGCTGAGGACACAATTAAGGTGGGGAACCCTTGCAATGAAATTGCAGAAGTTGCCTTTCTCCCTCATAATGCATCCCCTCACCATGCATGATCACACAAACACACACACAACCATACACCTCTATACTGTAATATGTTGAATGCATGACAGAAGACGCAACTGGACCAGTCAGAGAAAATATGAGGAGCTTTCCTAGAAGTGCACTTAAGCAAAAAGGCTGAGCTACTCAGCACAGTCCTTGTCACGAAATTCCTATATTATGTGTGCATGTTTCTGTTTATTGTGGGAGGCTGGGGCTGGTTTTGATGGGTGCTAGTTAAACTTGTGTGCATTAGTCCAAAAATAAAATGGACACCGAGTTGCAACTGAATCATCTGAAAATGTGTGTATGTGCCTAACACAAGGTGTGTGTGTGTGTGTGTGTGTGTGTGTGTGTGTGCTGCATATGTATGCATGTTGGGATGGTGATGGTTTGGGAGTGGGTGGCACATTCATTTAACAAAATGAATCGCTTGTGAACTAAATTAAATTTCAGCTGGAATTAAATGATGGGAAGTGGTCTCTCTGTGTGCTACCAGATCGCTGTGGGAGGGCAATATTGCTAAAAGGCTTTTAGAGGATTAATTTAATGTTTTTTTTCCTTCTTCTTCTCCCTCTCTTCCAGCCAGTTTCTTCATTTCTTTGTTCCCCATCCAGGTGCTCATAAACCACAGCATTCCTTTTGCACTGACATTTAGTAGCTAGAAAATGGCATCAAGCCAGCCAGCAGGGTGCTGAATCCAAGGAAGTGGGCTGAGTGTTGTGTTTATGTACACACAGTATCTGAGGGAAGCATTATGGGTGAAACTAACACACATGCTGGCGTTTTGTTTTATTGGTACTAAAGTAGGTGACTTGCTGTGGAAGCTGTTATGGTGGATGAAGAATTATAGAAAGTTTGATCTCTGCAATAGCAGGTGTGTTTATCAAAAGCCAAGCTCCCTGTAAAGCATCCTTGAAAAACTTACATTTCAGTTTACATTTAAGTTACTTTACATGAACAAATTTAAGTTTAAAATTAACCTAAATTAACTTAACCAAACAATTAACTTCTACCTTTAAAAAATCTCAGGGCGACTGTGGTTCAATTCCCGGCTTCTTCAGTCCACATGTCAAAATGTCCTTAAGCAAGACATTGAATCCCAGGTTGCTGCCTGTGCACGCAAAAGAGTGAATGGTCAAATAGTGTGAAAGTGCTGTGAACTGAAAAGTGCTATACAAGTATAAGAACATTTATTTACATTTATATACATTTGCTTAAAAACAAATGTATGCTTTTGAATCTTTGCCACTTTGCCACTTTGATTATCTACATGATGAAGCATTTGAAAAAGTTTCCAAGTTGCTATGTGCATATAGAAGAAACTTACAGCCTCTCAGGTCATTTGATGAATGTCTTTTGGATTCCCCTAGGGCATTAAAATAAGAGATTTTGGATTTGCTGTCTTTGCACCTAAACTCTGGATTACTTTAAGTACCTCCAACTCAACTGGAATTTTTATAAAAAACGTCTCCAGACTCACTTATATTCTATCAGTTTTCTTAACTTATGTTTTTGTATTGTGGATATTTTTTGTATGCATTTGTTCATCACTTTGTTTATCACTTTCTTAGGAGAATGTGGGTTTATATGACATTGGTTTTAATGCTGCATTGTTTTTGAATATGTAAAGTAATTACAATCAAATATTATCACAGGTTCCTGTTTTTGTCAGAACTTATTCTGACGCAGTCAGACCTGCATCCATGTTACCCCTCATATCACTAAACAGCCATCCCCACCTGTCACCCATCGGTCAGTCAATCAAGCAAACAATCCATTCCCCACTACACTAATCAATTAATCACACAACCAATCAAATATGGTCATCCAGGAGCTGATGTTGCTCACACAAGAACATTAGTGCCACGCTCCTCTCACTTTAAATTACCAGGCAAGAGAATGACAGAGAAAAGATGAATAGATTCTAGTTCGCTGGAGCTTGTTTTGATGACCCATGATCTATTGAATTATTGCAGTAATGATGCAATGGCAGTGATAAATCACTCCTGTTACTATTTAATCAGCTGTGTCAATAATTATACTTTGAAAATGAACTTAGAGATTATGAAAAATTTGGACAAGATTTGCAAATGTAAAGCTACTTTTTTTTTTTTTTACTGTATAAGTAAAGGTAGTTGGTTAAATGGGGTACATAATTACAAAAAAAGAGCTATAATGCAGCAGTTTAATGGCAAATATAAAGCAAAATGGGGATTTATACAGATTAGTGGTGTACATGCTGATCCTGGGGGAAAACAGAATAACTGTCACTTTAGGGAATACATTTTATGAAGACTGACTAAAACTGTTGTTCCCTCGAGTTCAATCGAAAAGACCTTCAGCCGAAAAAAATTGTAGTTTATATTATTGTATCTGGCAATATTAATCTATTCTCAAATGACCAAGTAAACAAACACATTTAGCGAGTGAATTTTGAAATAACAAAGGTCATAAAGAGGTTTCTAATCGTCCTGGGCTGGTCATATCCCACAGAACACCTTGAAATAACACATTGTATTTTATATAGACTAAATGGTATCTCACTGCATCTGAAATTGTACAAACCTATGACCTTTTGCATCTGCCCTTGTTTAGATAAAGTTATTGTCATTCCATATCTGATCTTCCGGGCTAAATAAAATGGATGAGTAGCAAAACAGTAAAGCACCTTGTCTTTCTCAGACAATCACTGTAATTGTCGACACTTGGAAAAGTTTGGATCTAGCACAGTGATTAGCGATAGTTTGTCTCGTCAGTAAGAGGGGGAAGGGTAATCAAAGATGATTACTGCAAATCATTGTGATACTTTAATTGTGCACCTGCATTTCTCAGTTGTTGGCTTCACATTTGAGGAAAGTGTTCTGCACTATTTCTACGTACATGATTTATGTCTTTCTTTTTTGTAGTTGATGTTTTCATATAAAATGCAGTATGATGTTCATTGTCTTGCTCAAGGACACCGACACAGTGAACTCCTGTCTACTGTAACGTGATGCTACTGGGAGTAACCCTGTAGTTTAACTGTTTAACTATTAAAGCTGCACTGGAAAACCTTGTCTGGTCCAAGCAACAATTAAAAGAGACAATCTGACAGCACACTGTGGGCAGTGACTGAAAGAATAATATCACAAATACAAGCAGCTGATTTGAGTTTACTTTGCAGGGTGGCCAGACTTGGCGTTAGAGATAGGGTGTGGAGTTTGGACATCCGGAAGAGAAAGGAGCCAGCTTAGGTGGTTCGGGGATCTTATCAGGATGCCTCCAGGGCACCTCCTTTTGGAGGTTTTCCAGGCATGTTTAACTAGGAGGAGACCTCTGGATAGAACATGCTGGAGGGATTATACGTCTCCCCTGGCTTGGGAATGCCTTAGAATCCCACCTAGGGAGCTGGAAATCATTGCTGGGGAGAGGCATATCTTCACTACATTGTTGAACCCGTTGCCACCATGACCTGATCTCAGATAAGTGGAAGAAAATGGATGGATACCTTAAGTCTATGCAAGTCTCTAACATCATTGGTTGTGAGTCTTTAACACCTCACTTAGGGAGGTTGAGGTGCTCGGACGAGGCATTAAATCTAAAAATCCTTTCAGAGTCCAGCATTACTTTGCCAAATACTTGGACCACACACTAAGCATTCCTGTCCTGCTATATTGTCTTATCTCAACCAAATATTGTACAGCTTATCAATAAGGTGTGTGTCTATAATAAAAGTCCCTGCTACGGTAAATGAGACTGATTTGACAGCTCTCTAATTTGCATACAATCCTGCTGTGCCATAATGTGCTTCATGTTACTACTACTGTTTTAATGTTAAATCTGTGACACAATATAAACAGTGAATACAGTTGGAATCTGCATACAGTAATTGCCATCTAAATAAAGTCTTTTGCATTCTGAATCTTAATTTTCAGCACCATGTATCTCCATGTGAAGCTCTATGGAAATTAGCATCCCACAGAGTTTGAATTTGACTTTCTAATTGCAGGTTCCCGTGCGTAATTTGATGGAGTTATCATTTTGCAGACATGCTTTGCATCAACAGATTAAAGTCTTCTTATACAGTGTCTGATGATGTCAGCCCTCTGTGGAGAGAGTGAAATGGCTGATTTTGTGCAGAGCAGCAATCAACAATTGATCAGCTGTGAAAATCTCTCTCTGAAAACAAAACCAGTCACAATATTCAAATCACTCAAGGTTTAAAATGTATGTGCTCAGTATTTGTTACACTGCCTTTAACCATGAAAAGCCTTTTCTTTGCATGAATCATACATGTGTATCTCAGCTGAATCAATAAAAGTCTTGCTTCAAACTTTGGAAATGATAGCATCGTTAGAAGAGAACATTCAGTCACTGAAGCAAGTCCACTTCTCAATCAATCATTGTTCAGTTTAGTGTGCGTACTGATGATCAAAAATCAAATGGTTTGAATGTGTGGACTAGCCTGCACTCTCAGACACCTACATCTTAAAAGAGCCCATTTACAAGCCACACAAGTGTCTTTGAACTTGCCAGTGCACAGCATATATTGGATTTCTACATTACACATCAAGCAGCCTACTGACTAGAAAAGCACTAGTAGAGAAAATGAATGTCTACTCTGGTGTAACACAATTATGTCATGTTATTGAATTTGCCTCAAATTCTGTAATGACTAAATTTTTCCCCTGTCTACATATTAACTTTAGTAATTCTTTTTAATGTTGACCAGTTAATATAGCTGCTGTAGTCAGAGTGGTGGGAGAAAATGAAAGGGAGGTGGCAAAAGGGGAGTGATAGAGGGCAGGGGGGGGGGTATGAAATGCGAGTGTGCTTTTAATTATTCATTTATTTTTGTCCAGAGAGTGAGAAGACCACAGAATCTGACCTTTGGATTTCATCCTACCAATGTTTTTTTGTTCTTTCAAGCAAGGATGAATCTAATTTAGGTCTGGGAGCTTTTTGCAGCTTCCTTTTATCTTCAACACTTATATGAGAGTGGGAGGGAAAGCTGAGTGGAGGGAAGATGAGAGAAAGTGAAAGAGAACAAAAGCAGAAAAGAAAAAACAAACAAGGGAGTGAGATGCCTGTGGTCCTTTTTATAAGCTGTTCAAATTAAAATATGTATACACAGATGACAGGCAGGATGCATGTAGTGCATTGATTTAGTGTTTCAAATGAGCAAGATAATTGGGAAGGGTAAATGGGAACACATCAAACTGATACCAAACAAAGTCACACACAAACACACAAAGCAGACAGATAGCATTATTTTGAAAAGAAATGGATGACAGGAATAGTAAAGAAACATTTCATGGGTAGTGCCCTAGATCCCTGCCGCACACTTTGCACATTAATCTGAAACCATATGTTAGGAAGACCATGACAGCCATGTTAGAAACAGAGCAGCACCCAGTCAGTATCAACTCTGTGATGTGCACTGTCAAACACGAAAATGTATTTAGGTATACTGTAATATAGTGGGAGGGGAAGCATAGGCAAGACATCAGAGGGAGAGAGATGTGGCGTGGAGCATACGAAATGCCTTCGTTGCAGGGTGCAATGCACCACAGACAAATAGTGCCGTTTTATTGCCAAGAGGGGTTGAAAGAGCTTTTAAATTCATGCTCACTCTCCAGAAGGCAGCAGCGTTAGCAGTCAGTGACTGATGTGCCACAGACACACAGGACATTGTGTGACTGTGTGCTGCACTGCAAAATATATTTATTTTAATAAGAAAACTAATAGTGGCTGCTAAAAGTTTTACTTATCAAAAAAGTGAGGAAAAATTAAATGCAAGAGGTAATTGCTGAGTAGGTGTAGTGTCCTTAAATCTTGGTCACACCACTTCATTTTGCAGTTAAATAAAGCCATGTACCTGCCTCATGGTCTGTGGAAGTCCTAAATTTGGCACAGCGAGAGGTTACTATCTCACTGTAGAGATAAACCCTTTCTACAATGCTCCAGGCCTCTTAACCTTGTGAAATTGCTGAATATATGCTGCAAGGAGAAAATGACCATGGTGGCCAGTGTGAAAGGATATTTTCTATATAACGGTCCACTGAGATGCAACAAGCTTTCTGACTACTAACATTCATAAAAAGCTGTAGGAGTTTCTTGTTGCCTGACAACAACCAAGTATGTGTTCTCGTCAGAAAAAGGGCCGAGTGTAAAATTAAATGTAGTTTTTGGCATATTCTGAAGACGTAGACCACAACTCCACAGATGGCGATCAATCAGTCCCCCACTTTGGTCCAGAATAAAGTTTGTCTACAAAAACTATGGAATTTCTTAGAGAAATTCAGGATCCCCAAAGAATGAATGTAGAATTAGACTCTGGTCCCTGGAATTTCCTCTAGCACCACCATTAAGTCGACATTTTTGACTTTTAGCAAAATATCTTGACTACTTGATGAATTGCCATGGCATTTGGTACAGATATCTGTGATGCTCAGGGGATTAACACTGATAACTTTGTTGACGTCTTGACTTTTTCCTCCAGTGCCACCCACATGTCAAAGCTATAATATGTCGTGTGAAATATTTTAATATCTACTTGATGGATCAGCACAAAATTAGGTACAAACATTTACATCCCTAGAAGATACTGTATATCATATCGGTGACCACATGAGCTTTACACTTTAGGTGAATTTGACATATGTGATTTTTAGCGAAACAACTCCTCATGTTAGCAGTTTTAGTGTGAGCATGTTAGCATGTTGACATTTAGGTCAAAGCATTGCTCTACCTAAATGTGGCCTGACAAGAGACACTTATGTTGGTCTTTGAGTGCTAAGGAATGCACATAATTGTTTTGTACCAATTAAGCTTAAGATTTTAGAATATCATGTTATACTGCACTAGTCAATACTTGCACTCAATCTTAAGCATATTATTTGATAATATATGTCAATATTAAGATGCTCAAACTCTGATCAGCTGTTACCTGATTTTTGAATGGGTTTTTCTTTTTCTGAGTGACAGAAAGTGGATGGAAATTATGCCTATTAAAATGAATATGGTTAGTCATGGGGTGAGAAAAGATTGGTGTCAGGTTGGAAAAAGGAGGCTGATCCAAGTGGGTAGAGGAACCCAATGACAGATAAAGAGAAACACCTGTAAGTATAACTTTCAACAAGTGACCAGTAGAATTCATTCAGGTGGGAGTGTGCCTCAGGGAAAACGCAGGTTTCTTTAAATGTCCTGTCCAGGGAAGGGTTCAGTTTCAGGTAATTATTGGGGACAACAAGTTTCAGGTACGTGATTTGCAGGTGGGCTCAATAGCCAGAGTGGGGAGCGTGTCATTGGTAAGTGCAGTACCCTTCTAAAGAATGTTCTACCTCTATTTAAGTAATTTATATTGAATTTTACTCCTGCTGGGTAATTGTATTGAATGTGTTTGCACTTCCTGAGCAATTAATCAAATCAAATATAACAATTCAAAACATTGTTACAAGGATATTCACTGTTGCCCAAGACCTAAGGTTGGATGCAATCAATCAATCAATCAATCAATGTCATAATCCTAGTTTCAGTCCTCCCTCCACACCATGTTTTCTCCAGTTCTGGACTGTTTTTAGAGACTATCATTCCACATGCTCTCACTACTTCCCTAGATTTTTTTTCTCCAGCTCTGTCTTGTCAGTCAGTCCTGACTCTTTCACACTCCACACCTGTGGTCATCTGACTTTTTAATTTCCCCTGTATAAATGTTTGTTTCTTTTCAAAAACACAAGATGTGGAGTGATGTCAGAGGAAGGACATTGTGTGACACTGCCCTATTCAAGTTACCATGGCATGTTATGAAAGTTGCTACAGGTAGAACATGTACATATTGTCAAGGTGAAGCAAATCAATATGAACTAGATATAAGTGACATGCCTCAAGATTCGACTTTATATCATACAACAGTGTGACCCAGACTTAGAGATTCAGCATTTTGTTGTGATTGACACTGTGTAAACACAGTTAATCCCCTGCTGCAATGTGAACACAGTCCTATCAAGACTGCAGTTGGATGATTCTGCCTGAGTAGGATCGTAGGGGGAGAAGGGAGAATTACAGGGGTATGGGATTATCTGAAAGACAGAAAATCATTAAGATCAAGTGCATACAGAAGTAGACAATCAACAGTGACAGAAAGACAGGTGGATTCACAGAGGGAGGTTCAAAATAATGGCATGGAGGGGTACCGAAACTGTGTATGGGAGACCTGGCTTCTCATCAAGCTTTTATAATTTGCTTGCAAACACTGCTGACCTTATGACACACAGTGGGCATCTAGTGTGCCTCTGGGTCGACTGAAAACATAT
Source organism: Monopterus albus (assembly GCF_001952655.1). Taxonomy (NCBI): domain Eukaryota; kingdom Metazoa; phylum Chordata; class Actinopteri; order Synbranchiformes; family Synbranchidae; genus Monopterus; species Monopterus albus. The sequence goes on along the minus strand of NW_018127911.1, from coordinate 401,699 downwards.
TTTGACTGGCCCTGTCACAGATGACTAAAAACATAGTGTCAAGTATGAATAACAAAGACCAAAGGACATCCTTGTAACAGCTCAGTGATTTAAGCATGGTGACAAAACTGTCTGGGTTAGAAGTTCAGTTCCTAACAGCTGAGTTCTGGAGGGACACTATACGCTCAGTAGAATACTTATCACTGCAGCCTCATGGCCCTTCCTGACTGAGATTTTTTTTTTTTTTGCTTTTTTCTATCCTTTGTTGTTGTTGTTTCCACTCACAGGCTGGGGTGGGAGCGGGGTTCTATTTAATTCATGTTCTTTGTCTTTGTGTTCTTATGTTTGTTTTGCTTTATTCTGTTAAATATTTGGTAAAGATTTTATTACAAAAATTGAACCATAAGCATAAACTTTATTGCCAAGTATTATCAAAAATACAAGGAATTTGACTCCAGCCCAATGGCCCCCAATGTGCACAGCAATAAAAACAAAATAAATGACTAGCTGTTCAAGAGTGCAATAGCCCGGGAGAAGGAACCGTCCCTGTGCCTGGTTGTCTTAGTGCACAGTGACCTGTAGCGCCGTCCAGAGGGGAGGAGTTCAAACAGATTGTGTCCGTGGTGTGAGGGGTCAGCAGTGATCCTCTCTGTCCTCCTTTTGACCTGTGAGGTGTACAGGTCCTCCATGGAGGGCAGGCTGGCACCAATGATTTCCTCTGCGGTTCTGAGTGTCCGCTGGACTCTGTTCCTGTCCTGTTTGGTTTCCGAGCCAAACCAGACAGAGTTTGAAGTACAGAGGACAGACTCAATGATTCCCCTATAGAACTGAATCAGTAGCTCCTGAGGCAAGTTGAACTTCCTGAAATGACTCAGGAAATACATCCTCTGCTGTGCCTTTTTAATAATGGCGCTGATGTTGGTTGTCCATTTCAAGTCCCAAGAGATTGTGGAGCCCAGGAACTTGTAGAACTCCACGACTGAAACAATGCTGCTGGGTATAGTGAGCGGAGATAGGGTGGGAAGCTCCTCCTAAAATCCTCCAGAACTCAAACTGAAGAAAGTTTGTAGTTTTGTCCATATGGCCTTCCTCAGAAAACCTAAGTGTTTTGATGTTTTGGTGCCTGGGGCTGAGCACTGAAATAATTTTTTTTTCTTTTTTTGAAATGCCTCAAGATTTGAGTAGAAGTGATACTTTCATCTTCAAACATCTAGGGCTTAAATTAAAAACACTGGTGGCTTTCAGAAGAACCATGCACTAGGAAACTGAAGTTGCCTTTGGTTTATGACCAATAAAATTTATAGAATTCCCAACTTGTACATCTCAGATACTTTTATTTTAGGTGTTAACTTGAAAATGTTACATTTTATATTAGAACATACAAAGATATACAGCAAACTGATGACAAAATTTTATTGTGATGCTTGTCTTACATAAAAAAAACAAGAAAAACAAAGGAATTAAAACTTTTTTCAACATTTGTTCAAGACATGCATGGCAAGTGTAATCCTATCAATAACCATTATTAGAAGAAACTTTAAGGGTTGTTTGTATCAAAGTCCCACATCCATCTGGCCACTTGTCTGCCATCGTCCCACCACACACTCAACTTCTCTTTAAAACAATATGGCAGCTATAATCCAAGTCTGAGTGTGGTCTCACTTACACATGATTAACAAGAGCACTCAGAGAGAGCATGTACCTCCGCCAAGGCACAACATTTGCTCATGCAAATGGGTTCCTTGTGAAAAATGAGATCCAGAACAACACAAAATGTGTCCAAAAATTCTTGATCAGGATTGGATCCAGATAATCTTTTAGGGTATGTTGGGCAGGTATACTGTGCATCTTAGCAGAACATTTAAGGGTTCCTTTTCATTAAAGGTCAAGTTATGGCAGAAAATATTTTAAATGGAGGTTTTTAGTGTTTTCAGCCAAAATCACTTCTAGGGTTGGTCCCTACCAACGTCTGTAGCAATGCTGATGATCAATCCAGCCATTGGTCCATAATACTGTTAACCAACCAACAAAGACACACACACACACACACACACACACACAGAACCAAAATCATAACCTCCTTGGTGGAGGTAATTAATTGGACAAGCATAGCAGATGTGATCAGATCAGTTGTGGTGGCAGGGAAACATATAAATGAGTGTCTGGATTGGCCAAGTATCTAACCTGTCAAAACGTTGGCAGGTGTTAGTGCACTTTGGAGGGATGCTCAACCTGTTCATGGTAAACATTGTTGATATCACCCACTACCACATTCTATTTATAAATATTACATGAACCATGGCTGGACGGCTGATATTTGTAAGATATATTGTCCCTCATTGCTGAGGGGCATTCTCTAGATGTCAAATATATTTCATTTGAGCAGATGGAAATTGCAAAAGAGAAATAGAGCGAGTGGATGAGGGGAAATGGAGAGAAGGGGGCAGGATGAGAACGATGATAGACGGAGGTGGGTGTGCATGTTTATGTGCATAATATGCATGTGGCACAAATCAGAAATGTACTCTACACTAGTTGCTAATAGAGTGGAGGTTGCTTACTGGCTTACTGCAGTAGATTTAACAACACATCTGATTTCAGCTTACATTGTGGAGGAACTGAAACCAAATAGTTTCATTTCTTTTTCTTCCCCTCCTTTTATAGCTTTCTCCCATCTGTTTTAATTTTGTTTGGAATATTGCTCCTAGCCTTCTGTAAGGTGCACCTGTACTGAACTGTACATTAATGCCACAAAGAAAACACAACTGTTGCTATATAGCACCTCTAACATTTCATCAGAATGTGCAATACTGTATCTTAACTGTGTTATCATGTGTCAACAAAATCTCACTAGTTTGTTCTAACTATGTATTTTATTATATTGCAAGTTTTATCAATGGAATAGTAAAGTCAAGAGACCAAAATTCTGCCAATGTGCCTTTTTTTTTTTTAGCAAGAGACAAACATACTCTGACCAGTGCTGTTAAATCCAAGTACATCTCTGTGGCTCTGGTCCAACATGAGGTCAGATTGAGTAGGCCAGGTCAGACAGGGTACACTATTTATCTGTTCACTGCACTCTGGTCTGAAAGTACAAAGTATCGCCTCTCTCCTCTTGACTCCTGGTTTGGGTATGCAGCACGAGTCATCTAAAGCTTTATTCTTCTGGCCAAGTTCCAGAGGATGACATAAGATTTCTTGTCCTCCAATAATGAGAGACAGTAGAGGACAAGGTAGGAAGAAAGGAGCTGAGCCATAGAGTTTGTGTTGGAGGATTACATGTGGAATGGTTTAAGAGGCAGGCCTTTGAGTCATTATTGAAGATAATCCACTTGGAGTTAACAGCGCTCCCAGCAATGGCATCTCCTTCATACACTGATTAGAAAGAACGATCTGTCTAGTCAGGGCTTTGAGGGATCAAAGGTACGGGATGCCAAAAAGAACTGAGATTTAAAAAAAAAAAAAAAGCATCTTGTTCAATTTAAGTATATTTCTTGTTCCCTTCAGTTACACACTTTAAAGAGTTTAACATTTAAATGTAAGTGATTCTGACAGTAAAAATGTGTTAATAAATGGACCATACTAAAATTTCCACAATCTGTTGTACCTGAGAGTTTTTTACATTTTAAGCAATGTTTGGCAATCATAGAAATTTAACAGTTCATGTGCATTTTTATTCCGTCAGAGAATATTTTTTAGACATGCCAGAGCTACTGGAGCACCACAGAGACTGGTGCCTTGCTCAAATTTGTGCAGAACTTTTATGAAGGAGGATTTTGCCTGACGACACTCGTGTTGTAGCCACATTTAGTTTTATGTTTTGCTACTGCTTGTCTGCCTTAGCATCTGCTATCATGTTCACCTGTTGTTAAAGTATCTGCAATTAATAATAAAGTTATCCATCTAGCTGTCTGCATTTTGGTTCTCCACTTAAAATTGTTACACAATTTTTTATTTGCTTGTTCAAAGTAAAACTATCATGACATCTTAAAAGTATAGGTAACATGGCAACTGGAAACTGGAGTCATCTTAGAGGTTAAGGTGAATGATCACATGCAGCAACAAAAAACATTGTGGGCAGGGAGTAAAATGAACCTGAATGAACATGTTTTATCCAACTACTGAAATGATAGAAAATCTTATTGTTGCTGTAAAAGCATATAGCGTGTCGAATACTTTCCACTGCCATGCTTCCAGGGTTACCCACAGTGACAGCCTACATAATAGGCTATCGCCAATCTGTGTCTCATCAAAACAAACTTCTCCTTCTGCTCTCGCTGCCCACTTTGGCATCTCTCTCCACCCATAAACCCATAATGCTTCAGGCAGGAAAAAACTGTATCTCAATAAAAATTCTCTGTGTCCATGTGTCAGTGCATTCACACTGCAGGGCCTATAACAAAGCTTTTATGAATTATATTAACAAGCATGCTTGATAATATAAAAAGTCCAAGAGACAAGGGGCAATATCCCAGAGGTACCTTGTATAATTCAATCTGCATTAGGGGGTAGTGTGTAATTCATAACTAGAACCAGCACAGGTGTAGTCAAAGGCAAGATGTCATTAGAATTTTAGAAGGGCATGAATCACAGTGGAACCAATTTAAACACACATGCAGCTAATAGAATAGAATGCTGCATTATGTATCTCTCATTACTGCAACATGCAGGAATCCAACAGACTGAGGAAATTTTCAGGTAAAAGTTATGGAAGCTACAGAGGAGGGATGAGTTGAGATTGTCTGGTGTTTTGTAGCAGGGATAATGACACAGATGAATGTAAATTAACGGGCAATGGGGCATGGTCGCCACCTTCCCACCCCTCTTGATTTTATAGACAAAGAAATTTATACACCATGATCCCCCTAGCTGAGGCAAGCTTTTCTCATGCTTCCTGCAACTAATTCACATTTACAGAAGTGCAGTGATGATATTCTGAGGAACTATGATTTGGTTTGTTGACATTACAGCTCTCACTAGGGAAAAAGCCTGAGTGCCGTGTTGGTGTTTGGTGAATATGATCAATAAAAAAAAAAAAAACTTAAATAGTGGACAGCGGAGCTCATTATGCAGAACAACCTAATAAGTGAAAATAAAGTTTTTAACTGACCTACAGTGATTTAACTTCTCACCTTGCTGTAATGTGTATCAGAGCCAAATTTGAAAACCTGCACCCACCACACACACACGCTAAACTCTGTATCAGACCTGACCTGTTTCCCAGAGTTATTTCTAAATGAACTCTGGACCTGATCCAACCTGTTAACATAAGAACTGCAAAACTACCCATATCCTGTAATTAAAACAGATATTTTGAGGTACTTGAGACTTGTGTTCTTGAAAAAGTATCTGTCAGCGGCCACAAAACCTGTGCTCTGCAGCTGTTCCCTTAAAGAGGAAGAGGCTAGCTTGCAGCTATCAAATGCAAACATTTTGGACATTATTTACAAGCAGCAAAGTCACTGATAACATTGTTCTCACGGTATGTAACTACACTGAACTTCTCCCATATGTCCAACTAGGCCTTCGATGATGTACTTACCACAGTATTGTATTCCTTCTACAATTCAAGATCAGGAGCCCTCTGATCCCGTCAGAGGCATAACGAATAGGTTATTCAACAACTCGCACTACTTTGTGAGAATGGCTCACAAAACACCTCACATCAGGAAACACCCCCACGATTGTCGGGAAGGGCAAATCTGGTGCTCAATCCAAAGGGTGGATTGTTAACTGCAACATATTTTTATACTGGACAGCCTGGATAATTCTGGGTAATTATTTTCCCATTAACTATAATATTGTTGCCTTTTTAATAGTAGTTTTGCTATTTTGATTTATTTTGGGCACCTCTTCCTGAGGTTTCAGACTGTGCAGTCTGTAGAGCTCACGGAGGCAATTTTGTGATTTGTGAATTTTTTTCCACACTGATCTTAGTGGTTGGTTGAATTCAAGTGCACTAGCAAAAAAAAAAGTAAAATTACACACTGCTGTATCAACCATACTTTCAAAATGAGATGGATATAAGCAAGTGGAACAAAGTTACCCACTGCCTTTTTAAAACAAATCTAATCTCAGCCAATAGTCACTGCAATTGTACGCTCATTTAAACTCCCACTGTGGTCTGTAGATCCTCAGTAGTGCTAAGCACAAAGCATTGTGTCATCCTTGTTTTTTTTTTTTTATATCTAAGAAACATCACATCCAAGTCTTTAAATCTTTTTTCCTACAACAGCATCCTGCCAGATTCTACTCTGAAAACCTACAGACAGAGGAGTACAGGTTGACAGCCTCTCTGTACCCAGAAACAGCACTGTGGTAAGACATGCAAGCACACTAACCAAAACATAGTGGTAGGTGTGCTTACCCAAGAACACCCACTGACCTGCATGAAATCAGATGATGGATTTTAACTCCAAACACTAAGGACCCTGAGCTAAAATATGTAGCCCAATGCTACTGCATAATTTCTCTCCAAAAACATGTCACTGACTCCTATCTCATTTTCATATGTGACTGTTGCCCCTCTGGCAAACGTCCTGCATGTAGAATAGGGAAGTAACTGTTTCTGTTAGACATAAATATTTGAGTAGGTACTGTATTTACTTGCATGTAAGCTTAGTTACTCCAGGAGGCAGCCTCGAATTATTAGTTTTGTTTTCTATTTTGCATGACTGTAAGAGCAGTGACTTTACGAAACAACATTAGCAATCAGAAAGAAAATTGTTTGGGATTTTCATTCTCCTTACTTCAATTATCTCTTATTTGTGAGTTTAATCTCTTGTCATGCTTTGCAGTCATGTGAAAACACTATCTATTATGGGGCATATACGAGTTGTTTTGTCGACAGAGTAAAAACTTAAGAGCCATTACCAAGAGGCTTTGCTTTTCATTGCCAGGTAATCATTTGATACTGTGAATATAGGAGTTGCTTCAGTGATAATGGCCAAATATAAATCCTTCATTGCACACAATCTATCAGCAATGTGCTTTCCATTCAGTGTTGACTCTTTTATAACAGATATCCCTCTCTTTTCACCTGAGTTGGTCTGGCTCTGTAGCCTTTCTGTGACACCAGAACAACATTAATACTGTCCTTGTATTGCAAAGGAAAAAACCTGCATCTATGCTATAATGAAGTGTACACACCATGGCATCTTCACATGCACACACACACACACACACACACACACAGACACTCTCAATTCATGTTGTGTGCCTTGCAAAAAACATTTCCTCCTGCTTAATAAACACACATTGAGGCAGATATTCATGGCATTTGGGGAGCTGCCGACACTCGGGTGTTCAGAGCCGATAAGCCCTGTACTGTTTGTGGCTCATTTCTCTAACCTATCCTTTCTTCTCTTCTGTCTCTTCTCTGGGGTACTCTCTTAAGGCAGGCCTCAGCTACAAGGCCCAACGGAGTCACAAATAGGAGCGATGAATACCTAAAGATCTGGAGAGAATAACAGACAAAAGCGAACAACGTGAATTCTGGATTGCCAGCGGAGGGGAAGAAGAAGCCTGGGGAGATTTCTATCACTCTGGTACATGTACAAAGAGAGTGAGGAGGGGGGGGAAAGTGAGGCAGTCGATATGTTTCAGTGTAAGCCCAGGTTGAGGAATAAGCTGTTTGTACAGACACCAGACAGGACTTTCATTACTCGCTGTTTAGTCATGCTGTATTTACAAGGTCAGTGCCACGTAACTCCTGATGCAGAGGAACACCATGCCAAGGAAGTAACACAACAGGCAGCAACAGGCACTAGGTTGGCGGCCACTGTGACCACAGTCTCATATCCAAGCTTGGTGAGGTGTGATCATACGGCGCTGGCACATGGCGTTCAAAGGCAGATCTGAGAAAAGCCTCAGTAATTACAGCGGAGGCTATAATATCTGAGTGGGAAGCCAGTGTGTCTGCAGCGAAAAGATTCCTTTAGCTCATCTCTTAGTGAAGAATTTAAAAAAGCAAGAATGAGATCAGAGCAGCTGAGGAGCAGTTTGCCATCAGTTTTTCCAAGGATCCATAGTTTTGCTCATATTTAGTTACAAACTTTGCCACCATAGAATTACAAAACTACATTGCTGGCTATTAATCATAACCATCCCTGACAGTAAGTGAAACCAGCACAAAGCTATTAGTTGACTCTCTTTAGAGTGCGCATCACTGTTAAAAATTTGGTAATTATTTATAACAATAATGCTCAAAGATTTCGAGGTATGGAACACGACTAAAAACAGACAAATGGAACAAAATAAAAAATATATGCAGTGATCTTTAGGAAAATCTCAGTTTTTACTGCATTTGGCAGCTGAATCATCCAACTATAATTGGCTCTCACAAAAACGTGTTTCTTGTTGCTGCTTCCTGTAAATCATTCAGCCTTTGTTTTCCAACTGAAAATCTAAGAGTGATGGCATATACAATTTACTGAAATTGAAGTTAACATCAAACATAGTGTTGTACTAATCCTAGATGGGGTTATTTGGACTAGATCCTAATTTTAATAGAGGCAGCTGCTAGATCATGATCATTACAAACAGTGAATGTTTCTGTGTACGTTGTTTCGAATGAATGATCACCTCAGATATTTTGTCAAAAAATGTTTTCACAAATTATGTTCCAAGACATTCACCTTAACATCCACATGGGTTGTTGCATTGAATTAATTTAGCATATTCTAATATAAAGCTGGTTTCATGTTGAATGCGCATTCATGCCCCATGAGAATCATCCACCCTTAAGTAAACAAAACCTCCACGTTATGCTGTGTCCATTTACACACACACACACACACACACACACACACACATACATACATACATACATATATATATATACATACATATATATGACCAATAAAAAAAGGATCTTAAACATTTGTTGGCCTTCTGAAAAGTGTGTTAATGCACTGTATTATGTCCTCAGTACTTTGTTTTTCTTTTGTCACCATTCTTTACGTACATTAAATCTCCACCTGCTATTAAAACTTTTCCTACATGAAAAAAATCAAATAATAGATAATAGAAATAACAGAATATTAGATCTGGTTCATGTGTTCCAAGAAATCCTGTAATTATTCTGAAATAAGCAACAGATATTGGTAAACAACAGAGAGGTACAAGAAAGTGTATGACAATTATGGCTCAAATTATCATCTGTTCTCCCTAATTAATATGTCAAACTGATGGAGCCACACACGCCCACTGTGTTGTTAGGAGAGCAATACTATTTTGACTAAATACTTTTTTCCCTCTCTAGACTGTGCTTGCATTTATGGATTAGTTTTATTTGGTTCTTTTTTATGTGCTGGTAAAACCCTTCAATATATTTTGTACTTTCTTTAAGGATGCTGACAAGGATGCCATCTTTATGCCACAGGATCAAAGGGACCACAGATGTCCAATAAACAACATTATCTCTGCAAGCTGTTGAAATGCTGGGCTTTAAAACACTTTTATCTCTTGAACCAGTTAAATACTTGTATAGGTTGCAGTGGTTGTACCACTTAACTGAAGATATCATATATCACCCTATAGTTCATAGATACACCATCATCACCATGAGGAAGATCTGGGGTGACACTAGAGAGAGACTATGAATCTGCAAATCATTTCACACTCCACATGCCCCCAAAACCAAGTGAGGGAGTGCCAAGAAGGGCGGGCAGGGAGGGGCCCCTTAGCCTGAGTAGGCACTTGGAGCCCCAAGTATACTGGTAACTGCAGCTGACAGGATGGGGGAAGCCTGGTGCCCGTAAAGGAAAGGAAAGAAGCAGACTACCCGGTGACTGCTGAAGAAGTGAGAGGTGGCAGCCCAGTGCCTGAAAAAGAAGAAAGGAAGAAAAGGAATGAGGTAGAGTACAGGTGGTCTGGCACCCGGAAGACAGGATGGCAGACTTAAAGAAGAAAAAACAGAAGGTCCAGCCTGAACAAGTAGCTGCATCCGTACCAGAAGAGGAGGATAGGCAACCCCCGACAGGATAATGAGTGACCTCTATCTGAAGACTGGTGACAGGGGGCACTATGTCAACAAGAGGGTGTTCTGCTGTAGTCAACCTCCCAGCATGCTGTAGGCCCTCAAGGAAAGTGGATGGGAGCTGAAAGAGCGTGGCTTTGGAGTCTGTGTGGTGGAAAGCAATATTCCTGGCCCACAGTCCTCATACTGTACAGGCTGACCGCAGTCCAATCTGAGACGTGAATCTGAGGAAACGCTGGTTTTCTCCTGACTCTAGGAGAGCACGCCCCTTCACGCTTGCTGAATCAGGAGAAAACTGGCATCCTCGAGCAGCCTTCCAATGAGCACCCTTGGCCGGAGGAATCCCTTGCCACCTGTCCTATCAGGTGGAGTGCCGGCAGAGAGCCATTGGTCAACAGCAAGAGGAGCGGGTGGAACAGGCAGACAACGGACCACATATCTGCTGAAGTGATGTGAAGGGAGAGGAGCTACGTCTTTTTCATTTACACAGATGTAGATTAATCCTGTAGTAGTAACATCTGCCTGCCTCTGTGCATTCTAAAGATGGGTTTACTCAGAAAAACCTAAAATATGATCACATAAGAATCTTGACCTGAGTCATATGAATATGAACATAGGGACACATTTTTATTTTAAGTAAAAGTACTGAATTGGTGTATGTTCTCTTGTTGAAATCATCAAACTGAACACAGTAAGCAGGAGCAGCTGTGAACATAATGACTGTCCTGATAAACATGCAACATACAGTAATTTATCAGTTAACTAACCCTGAAGCAGCCATCACTATAACACGGGTGGTGGTTTCACAGTTCTGCTTCTTGGCAGGGAATGAGTAAATAAAGACAAGAGTCATTTATGTTATGTCTGTGTACAAATGTGTGTTTTAATGGAGCAAAACATCAGATTTTGGTGTGGGGTTGAGTGGCCTTTAAACATAGGTATCCTGCTAATGCAAGGAGAAAGTGCTTACGACAGTGAGCTGTCACTGTCACAAATGTTTGGTGAGTGTTTTATTTATATTTGATCGCTGACCAGGATCTTTGAGACACATTCATTGTTGTTTGAGCCTTTTGTCCTACTCAGATTTACTTGTGTTCCTAGATGTTGAATTGTTAAAAATCCATTGACAGCACTTTGTCTACCAGCCCAGCACTCAGTACAACTGTCTGGACAGGTTTTGTTATCTTATCATTAGGGAACATATAACACAAGCACTACATTTTACCACTACTGGCATTGTGCATTACCAAGGTCGCTAATGTAGTCCATCATTATTTCATGGTCCTGTCACTATGCATTTGCAGCTTCTGAAGCATGATGCTCATTTCAGCATCAAGTAATGTTTTGAGGATAAAAAAGAAAATTTTTCTAAAATTATTTTGTCCCAACTTTTTTGACCCCAGTTGATGGTAAGAGTGTCTGCTAACATGACGAGAGAGAGAGGGTATGTCCATGGCCAGATATAAACTGGGAATGACCACACAGCATACATTCCATAGTGCTGTACAACCATGATGCCATGATTGGTTTTTAATCCAGACTAAAAACCCTTTATTAATAATAATAACAACGCGTTGTTGTCGACAACAATAGCTAATCAGTAGGGTTAAGCAATATAATCGTGTTTGTGGTCCCACTTCTGAGACTTATTGTAAAAAGAAATCAATTTAGACAGAGAAATATACAATAGGTAGATGTGTTTGCCTTTGATGTTGCCTCAGGTGTGCTCTAGCAACTATCATCTAAAAGCAGAGCTTTTATTTTGTGTTGTCTAATAAATGGTTTCTGCAATAAAGCACTGGAAACAACACAGTGGGTGTTACAATGCTAATGCAGGAGAGAGGGATTTTTATAATGGCCTAGTGTTGTAAAACAAACAATGAGCATGTGCAAAAGGCCCCCCCCCCTTCCTGCTTTTGATGGATTGAAATACATTACATGGTGCTGAGTTCTACATGTATGCCTGTGGAGACATAACAAATCCAAGAGGCTGTCCAATATTTCAGCCAGTGAACACCAGGCAACACCTGGCTGGAGAAGGCACAGGGGGGGCACCCTTATGCCAACATTCCGCATAGCTAGCACAGAAGTTCCACATCACACAACTGCAAACAATATGCACTTTGTTGTTGACTGATTACTGTTGGGATCTGTGTTCTTATTCTAGTTCAGTTGGAAGTGCAGCTAATGGAGGGAATACATGCAGATGAGCTGGAAGAGTAACTGACATCTTCCTCAGGTCTGACAAAACTGCTTTGTCACCACACCTTTATGCTCCCCGGCAGTGATGGAGCCATCAGTCCGCCTTGTGCTTTATTTTTGTTTTATCGTAGTCCACATAACACAGTTACTTTAATCCAGCTCTGCAGCATTTGCATTGTGAGAGAGACAACAGTAATTTTCCAGACAGAAAATATAAACATCCATAGCTGGAAGGAATGACGTGGCACCCAGTCTTCAATAATGCATTGCATTGTGGGGGTGAACTGCATATGTCAGTGCATGTGAGTATGTGCTAGTGTGAATGAGAAAGTGCAGATCATCACTCAGAGAGTGCTTATAGGCACAATCTGGCAACAGAGGGTTAAATATTATGGAAAATATTGATGTAGTGTGCCCAGAGAGGCAGCAGCCCTGTCATGTCCCAATCAATAATTTAACCATGTCTTATTATTCTCATTTCTATTTCACTAGCTCTGTGTTTAGGAATGTAGTCCCCTTCAGGCATTTAATCGCCGAAGTCTCCAGCACCAGAAAAACAATAAATAAAGAGTCATGTAAACATAACATGAATTTCGAGGAAGAATTTAATTCCAACCCAATAAACATGAAGATTGCTTTTCAAAGGAAATGATATTTTAAAAAGATGTTTATTGCAATATCATAGTCGTGTTCTTTTTTTTTTTTTTCATACACTGCAGGTTTCTGGATGTCTCCCAGCTGACAACAACATAACCATTATGTTTTTAATCTTCTGATGTGGAAAATGAGGAGAAAATAAAATTTCCATTAACCAAAACATAGACCCAAACAGCTCAGAAATGAGGATCAAATTGTTGTTTCAAGGGTTCCGCTTTAGAAAAAAGCAAATTCCCTTTTGCAGAATCATCCTGTTTTATTATTTCAACTGGCATTAACTCTTAATTGGTAGTTGATCCTACAAGCATCAAGATACAAGATAACTGAAGCAAATTAAACCTCTCCGATCAAATCGATCTGAAGTCTTCAAGGCTCGCTAATGTTCACACTCAGGAATTGTCTTTTATTTCCTTCTTTTTTATCTATTGCATATCTTATAAGGGTGTGCTAACTATGAGGTCTTGTTGGCCTTGTATTACAAGTGTCAGTCTGTACTGAAACCCACTGACAAATCATACAATGTCCCTGTGTATCTGCTAAAAACAGTTAGCATACAGCCCCAAATCAGATCAAGTTGGGACAGTATGTAAAATCAAAATTAAAACTGTAAATAATGATCTGCATTCCATTGAAAACAATACAGTAGCACATTATTTGATGTGATACATCATCAGTTTTGTTCTTTGTTCAAAATAAGCAATTTCAATTTTGATGCCAGCAACACATTCCAAAAAAATGGGATGGTTGCATTTCAGGGCCAGTAATGAGGTAAAACAATGAAATGATGATTCCACTTGAGGAAGGGATTTGGATAGGTCACATTCTACGGTGTATAACATAATTAAAAGATTTAAGGAATGTGGAGGGATTTCACTGCGTAAAGGGCAAAGGCACAAGCCTAAGCTGGATGACCGTGCTCTCCGATTCCTCAGACGCACAGCATCAAGAATCGTCATTCTTCTATAAGCGATATACCCACATGGGTTCAGGATTACTTTGGCACACCTGTGTCAGGCACTACAATAAGTAGTTAACATCCATAAATGCCACTTAAAACTATACCAATAGTGTCCAGAAATGCAGCTGACTGCTCTGGGCTCCGAGGCATCTGGGATGGACCATCACACAGTGGAAATGTGTATTGTGTATTTTTTGGAAGGAATGGGCACTGTGTGCTCCCGACCAAAGACAAAAAGCACCATCCAGACTGTTACCAGCAACAAGTCCAAAAGCCAGGGTCTGTCATGGTCTGGCTTGTGTCAGTGCCCTTGGCAAAGGTCACTTACACTTCTGTGATGGCATTAATGCTGAAAAATACACAAAGGTTTTGGAGCAACATATGCTGCCTTCAAGACAACATCTTTTCCAAGAACACCCATGCAACAAGACAAGACAAAACATCATACTACACACATTACCACATCTGAAATGGGTGCAAGTGCTAGATATTAGGACTTCAAAAGCACTGTGCTTAACAGAAAACTGCCTCCTGTAAAGAATGCTGATCAACCATGACAGACCAGTGCTGCAGGGCACCTGCAAATTATCCTGTTCACCTGGAATTTTTGTAATGTTATGTTAATATTGCATTGTATTAAATGGAAAGATGGTTCTGTTATATTTAGCATAGCTTCACTGACATAAATGGGGTGGACAAACAGAAACACCTCATAACAATATGATTCAACCACCTCATAAACTACATGTCTCAGAATCTAAGGACTTGAAATTTTACTCAGTCTCCTACCCCAGAGACTTGAGACTTCACTCAAACTTGGACTCAGTGGTTTACTCAAACTTGCATTTGGGTCAACTGTGTGCGCCACCTGTGAGTCCCTTAACACTCAAGGCAACTTGAACTCATCCACACAACTATAATGAAACCTAAGATGAGAAAAGTTAAATGGAAAGGTAAATACGATGACCAGAAATGAGAGGGGAATTTGACAAAGTACATGGTGTGGGCTTAATGTATGTATGCACTTCATTAACCCTATGTAAAGCTGTGTTATTCCTCCAAATAGTATCATCTGAGGAAGATTCATAGCCTCCATACATCAAATCACATCACAACACTTATTGCAGTGGATACCTTACTGTGTCTAGAAAGGGAGTGACGTCAGCCTGTTCATGGAAAATGCAAAAGTTGTTTGTGTATATAAATGGTATGATTTAGATCGCTGCAGGCAAAGAGGGGCCTCTGCTAATTACGACTGTTCAGGGATGCCTCTCACACACTCCCCTCCAGCTTTTCGACACAGCATGCCAAGCCTGACGACCTTGGGCCCAGTAAGGGAACAGGGTGCCAGGTGACAAGGCTGGTTTGCCAGGTTTTAAACATGCTCCCATCACAGCAGTACTTGGCAGATGTGTGGTAGTGCTCCGCCCTCAGCAGTGCCACACACACACACTCCTACACACTCCTACACACACACAGCTAGTCATTACCTAAAGTTAAACCAAACTAGAGGCTCTGCAATGGACTGACCCTCCTATGAAAATACCAATTAATTAGTCCCCTTACAGTTTCAGAGCATGCTGAGCATATGCCAGGACACTGTCATCATCATAAATAAATACAAGGATAAACAGATAAAAGAGTCATTATAATACACTTACAGTACAGGAAGCCTTGCGCTGCACCCAACATGTTGACAGACCCAGAAAGGATATGGAAAGGTCCCAGACGCTGAATGTGATAGAGTCTTATAGGTCAGTCATGAGAAGAAGAAGAAGAAAAAAAAACAGAATTATACAACTCTTTATTTCACATGAGCTTTGAAATCATCTTTACCAGCAATGTGGCAGACAGTACATATGGCTATAATTCAATTGTCATCATAAAAAAACATCTTTATAAAGCACTGCAGTATAATATATTACAATATTTCTTACTCTCTCTTGAGATAGGCTGTGTTGATCATACACAGCTAGAAAAATATCCAGCGCATTCACTATTAATGTCAGTCACTATAAACTGTCAGTCCACTCAACTCAGTAACACCAAATAAATTTGATATTATTAAGCGAAAGCAGATATACGGTTGAACCATTCTGGGTGTCTGGAAGGAACAGCTAAATATCATTATAGTAAAAATACAAACTGACTGACAGCAAGCTTATAAGGACTTTTTATAAAAAATAAAATCAACATAAAATCAGATGTAAAGAAACACTTGCATTAAAGTCAATAAAAACTGTTGAATCAAAGAAGAATTTCTCCACCACCACCTGGAAATAATTCTAATTAGAACAGACTCATATGTTCTGCTCACTGGAGTGCTCCAATGGATGAGGAGGAAGCTTTGATTGTATTTGGTTTATTAGGTATTGACTTTAGCAGAAGTCACCCTCTGGATAACAGAGCACATAATAATTGTTGCTACAGTATCTTGGTGTTTCTATAATGCATTTTCTCTTCAACTGCCTATTGGTTATTTTCTCTCTTTAGTGGGGTATTAAGGGGCTGTAATTGATTATAACTGAGGGGAAAAAGGTCATGAAAGGTGTTTAATGCTGTGGCAGCTGATGCACAATAGATCTCTACTGGAAGAGTCAGACAGACCTCCAGGCAAAAAGACACTAAGATGTTATTTGACCAACAGCATGGTGGATGTTTCCCAAATGTACAAAGTTAAACTTTAAAAGCGCAGCCTGCTATTATGTCATATTGTTTCCCTGGTTTGGAAACTGTAGACATTGCTTTGACTGTGACACAAATCCTAACTGAAGTGCTGGGTGATGACCAAAGCTTGGGGCAATAGTGGTCACTGGCTTTCCACCCAGGTGAGCTGTTAATGGGACCGAGATGCACCGAGGGTAAATAGGTCATGACATGGAAACACTGATCTGGTCTGAAGCACTGAGGGGAGAGGATGAGGTTGTGTATGCTCCATTTGTAAAGGAAGGACAAAGGCCACAGAAGGAAAAATGGCCTGGTGGTTTAGATGAGCAAACAAGGGCAGGAAAAGAACAATGAAGGCTTCTTGTTGTGGTTGTAAGAGTGTTTTTGTGTACTGATTCTCACAGAGTTATATTTTATGCAGCTGTGTTTATCCTGTGCCTCTGAGTCTTCACTCATACACCAGTGATTTATCGTATTAATTTGAGAATGTTCGGGTAAGGCTATATGACCAAAATGGCACTGTATATATGGTGGAATTATGTTTTGCAATGCAGATTACATGTTGAATACACCATTCAAAAACAACCAATAAAATAGCCTGCACTTTCATTTGTGTTCATTTCTATTATCAAGTCTTATGTAACCATCTGGAGACACTCGGACAAATCATATATTGTAGTTCATTATAATAAAATAGATTCCTCCTTTGCCCAAAATCATCTCTTCTGCAGAAGCCGATTTAGCTGCTTGACCATTAATAGGCACCATCATAGATTCCAATGACTTTGTTTCTAATGTTAGCAAGTGTAATGAAAAAGTTTCAGTTTATGGAATAGATGCATCCACAACATCAGTAAAAATCAGACAAGACGTTGGAACAAAACAGCACAAACCAAGCAGGCAGAGCAACACACTGACATTTACTGAAAAGGTAAGCTAGTTAACACACCAAGTAGACACTGAATTCAGAAAGCAGCTTTGTGTTCATAGACTATTAATAGGAATGACTGTGAGATTAAATGTTGGCTGGCAACAACATTTTGCATTTTATACCCACTTTCTCATCCATTTCTCTTTCTGGTGGTATATTCTGAGTCCTTGCCTGCACAGAAGAAAACTTTGTGTACTATAAACTGTGCTGAAGAATGCAGCATTAGAGCAGGAAACATTAAGGTGCAAGGATATAAAATCCAGTATTTAAACCATTTTCATCTGATCTGCTTTTTTTAATCTGGTTGATTAAATGATACCAATCATTTAAACCACTGAAACAACTAGCCTTAACACACTATATTAAACGATCTTATGTCAGATAGTGTTCAAGAAATTTTCCCTGTGTTTCTCAGGAGCCAACCCAGTCTCACAGCAAAAGATATAATAGCTAATGTACATTGGTTTACAACACAAAATTGCACCACTCTCACAATAATGCTTCCAGAATTTTGCCATAGCAATGTCCTTCTGGTTGTGAAAAATGAAATGAAATGGTTAAGTTTAAGCAGAGAAACTAGATGGTTAAAGTTAGAAAAAGACCCTGGGATCAGTTAAAACACTGTCAAATGAACAGTACAGTGTTGCACCATGTCACACATGGGACTCAATCAAACAAAGCTGTACATGTCTCAGTGTTTTATCCATACTTGTTAAATGTTTGGTTATACTCACCATGCAGACAAAAAGAGGAGGCACCCAACAACTTCCTCATTTTATACACTCTGACATCATCAGTGATGTCATGGGCGGGGGGGTGAACCAAGTTAGAAGGTGAGGATTATTAATGTTAAGTGCTTTGGTGAAATGATTAGTAATGTGTAACTTGTAGGGATTGAGAATTGCATGTATGCGTTAAAAGTCAGTGATTCTGTTGAATGTTAAGTGATAAAAATAACTCCAGAGAAATTTACTTGTGTGAGGATGGGGGTGTGGATCTACCTGTAGGTCACTACCTGTGGTGGT
The DNA here is from genome assembly GCF_001952655.1 of Monopterus albus. Taxonomy (NCBI): domain Eukaryota; kingdom Metazoa; phylum Chordata; class Actinopteri; order Synbranchiformes; family Synbranchidae; genus Monopterus; species Monopterus albus. The sequence continues at coordinate 383,301 of NW_018127911.1, read as the reverse complement.
GGGGTGTAGGGGGGTTTATTGTGACATTACTATATTTTTGCTGTGGACTAGTGTAGCAATTGTACATTATCATTCAAGATTGGACTACAAGAGCTGTTTGTTTGACTGAAAGGAAATAACTGTAAACTGTAAATAATATACACCTTAAGAAGTAACTTTATGCATCACAAGAGGTTTTAGGTTGCAATTTAAAGCACATACATTCTAGAATTTGCTTCACAAAGGTTAGGACAGTAGGTTTCTTTACCAGTTGTGCTGCTACTCTTTTGCAATACTTAACTGATAGTGTGTTGGCATTTCTTAAAGGGCAGCCACCGTAATGATATGACATCCTGCTAATGGGTCCAACTGGCTGTTGTTCATTACAGGATTTGATTAGTCTGAATGTTCTCAGATCCAGAATTATTGGCATTGGTGCCTGTCTGTGACTTTGACTGGAGGTCCACATTACCTACCTCTCCCTCTGCCTCCATGTATTCCTTTTGCTTATTATACTAAGCAGAAAGTAATTATTTCTCAGTCATTCCATTTGCTTGGTAATGGGAGGTAGACCGAAGGCAAAGCATTTCTGCAGACTAATTGGCTCAGAACAGAGGTGCTGGTGTTACAAACAAGTGTGAGTGAATGTCTTGGATTCAACATGCATCTCATGAGGCAGAGCCTCAGAGGGTCAATTTTAAAATCCCTTTTGTCCATCAGCTCTCTCAGTCCTTAACTGACTCCTGCTTCTTTTTACTTGACTATTTCCCCTTTCATTTTTCTTTATCCTTTGTTTCTGGTCTGCCTGATTGTTACCTCCTTTTGTTTGATCTTCCACTCAGTCCTATGCTAATTTGCCCTCACCCTTGTCTCAGTCTTTCTACTCTTCAATAATACTCTTTTTTCCACTCTTCCTCATACTCTCGTATCTCCCTCTCCCTGACTCATTTCTATTCCCTCTATTCACCCCAGCCCTCCCTCCCTGTCCTCTGTAATAGCCTCCCATCTCTACTGGCTCCATCTGTCATGACCATGAAGGGCACGATGCCCGCTGCTCAGCCCAAACCTCAGAGCTGCCACTCTGGCCACTGGACTGAACACATGGGCATATGTGTTCTTCCAAAGAATGGTGCTGCATGAACAGGACACACACACACACACGCACACGTGCGCGATGGTGTCATGCATATACATACAAAGACAAGTGTGTGCATGTATGTCCAATCAAAGCACAGATTATTTGTGCACAAACACACACACACACACACACACACACACTAAGAACATCTCTGATAAGCTCCAAATATGCAGTTTTGGGACATAAATATGTTTTAGGCTATTTGGCTTCACATTTACTTCGCTGACATGCGCTGAGTTTTAAAATCATTGTTCTGCTTTAAAACAGAAGAGAAATACATGTAATTTGTTGTGCTCCTTGCCACAGAATAACCATAATATGCCTGTCAGTGAGTGAGTACATTTTCTGCTGTGGTTACCAACTTGTTCAGTGCCTCCAGACACTGCTCATGCCTGATGGAAGTTGTTCCCCAGATAATTGCATTAAAGAGTGAAAATCCCAGTTCTCAAGAAAAATAAAAATAGATAACTTCTAATGTTTTGCCTTGTGGTGTTTTGGAACTATTTTTAATTCATTGTACAAGAAACAAATAATGATAAATACTTGATTTACAGATATATGAGCCTATCAGCCTAACAGCTATTGTTTGCTTCACTGAAGTAGTTTCAACAAGGCAGATGAAATGGCGGACACAGGTGAGTGACTATTTTAGGTACACTACGTGATAGTGTTAGAGGATTCAAGTAAGTAACGCTTTGTTGGTGTTACAGGCAACAGGGAACTCAGTTAGAGAGTTCAACAAGGGGGCAGATGACTGACCAGGCACAGGGAGTGAACAAGTTTCCATACAATGATGAAGTAAATAGTACAAACAAGGCACAGTCTACTGACTGGAAACCAGGAGAAATAAGCATCTGAATGTGGGTGAGCCCAGTAGTTCAAACTGTGGCAGGCAAAGTTGGAGTGTAATGAGAGAAGCAGGTTGATAACAAAACAGGGTAACAGAGATGAATGCTGGAAAGTCACCAGAGCGGTTTCTTCATTGACAGCCTGGCAGAGAATGAATGCTGCCTGCTAGCTTAAATACTGAATGGGTGATTGCACAGCTAGGAAGCAGGGGAGTGTGGGCACAGCATCCAGATAGTGTAGGAATAGGAGCTGAAAAAGAGCACAAAGGCAAGGGGCCGGGTCAAAACTGAAATAGAGCACATGGAGCGGAGAAAGGACCGAGACTGGGATTATTACACTTAAGACATTTTCACACATCAGCTCCAGACTATGTCCACGAAATCAGGTTGCGACTTTGTCCAGAGTTGCCCGTTCACACATGAAGCACACAACAGAAGATAGCCTGCTTCAGACACTTTCTCACCTACTAGAAATACTCTGGTTTATGCGAGGTGGGGGGGGCCTGGGTAGATCATGTAGGAGAAGGGACATGAGTGGTCACATAGCCAGTTTGTAGTTTGGTCAAAAACAATGAGTCTCTTGTCGTTCCCTAAATTTGTCTGACAATATCAGCACTGACTCTTAAAGACAGAAGTTCATGAATTTTGTTGTGTCTCCAGTTAGACATTTTTGTTGGTGTCTTCATTGTAAATGACTATTTGATGTTTGTATCCTTCTATTTTAGCACCAGCCAAGATAGAATGTCATCACCACGCCCACTAGCTCTGTGTGAACTATATGCCGCTGCTTTCTTACATGGACTCACTCCAGCTCACTTGGACTTTATGTGGACTTCGTACTAGGAGACTCGCAGAGTAAAGTCTGCTTAAGTTCCAGGTTCTCACATACAGTCCCTCCAGGTAATCTCTAGATAATTCCAGGGTCCCAGTGCATGTCCGAAAAGGACTACGCATTATCTCTTCCTCAGAGATTTAGCATTTTAGGGCACCACTACTAACCTGTGGATAGCACCTAATTATCACACCCCGAATATATACACTACATGCACATAAGAATAAATCAGGAATAAGCATTTAGGTCTTAAATTTAGTTAGAGAAACATTAGGTTTGGGACATGGGGTTGGTGAAGCTTCTGCAGATATGAGTAGTATGTACTGTACCATGTGCATCCACACACACACACACACACATGCACACACACTACATGATGGTTTAGATTCCCTTCCTAATCAATGATCTGGTATCCTTAATTGAGCAGTCTGCCTACCTTAATCTGAAACTCAGTAGGCACAAGTGGGAGAAACCTGGGTTCTGTGAGACTGGCCCTTCGATATTTGTTCAGATTTAGAACAAGAGGACACATGCAAGCTCATAGGAGGACAGCCACAGAGACTGTAAGACGATCCTGCTTTGAACAGGACAGGAATGCAGGTAGGGAGATTGTGCATGTGCCTGACCAAAACCTGTTTACACTTCTACAGTGTGGGGACTTGGCCTTCCTCGTTGGTCCCCACCATGTAATTCAATGAATTTTAGATTGACTGGGTTTCAGGTTAGGGTAAGTCTGCAGGGAATTATGGTCAATGTAAAGTCTGCAACATGGGATAAAATCAAATGTGCGTGTATGAGAGATGTAGAGAGACAGTAATAAAGTGTTGGGAAAATACTACCAAACCTTTTAGTTTTTGGCTTTTAGCTAGATGGAACTGATATTTCTTTGCTTCTTATGTCCTCTTACTGTATACTCAGATGAAAAACTTCTGTATAGAAAGAATGTCCACACAAAGTGATGACTTTTCACAGCTATTTAATTGCACGCTGCTCGCTGTGCCCAGCCAATAGCATTTATTCAACCTGACAAGTATTCCAGTTTAAGCTACCTCATCATTATTTTATCAAAAAGTAACACAGAAGCATGATAGTTTGTATTCAGTACATTTTAATGCCAACACAGCTGTATGTATTTTTTTCCTTGTGTGAGAGTATATGAAGTAAAGAAAAGAAAGTGTATGTGTTCTTTTAGGCATGGCAGTGCATTTGGGTTATTTATTTTTCTTGTGAACAGGACTAAGAATAATGTGTGTAGCGGCACATGTGTTCTTATCTGTAAATAACAATGACAGCTTGAGTGTTTGTGCACGCAACGATATCTCACAGCTGTATGTGTGCATTTTTCTTTGAAGTATCACTTTGATAGCTCCATCCACCTCATTACTATAGCCACACACTTCAAAGTAGAGCTGTTTTCAGTCTGGTTGCCAGCCTATACCATAGCACATTTTATACTATCACTTACAGCACCATTTAATTCTTCTAACAATGCTACTCAAATTAAAATCACTAAAGTGAAAAGCACATTGAAATGATCATATATGCAACTTTTACAGCCCACTCAATTAATACTATTTTAGTAAAAGCAGATATAGACAGCACTTATATCTAAACCAAAGTCAGAACATTTTTTTCCCAAGCATATCAATATGTAAAATACAGTTGATACAATAGATGAAAATGCAGATGAATCATACAATCTGTATTTCACTTTCTCTTTGTTTTGCCAAGTGTCAAGTGGCTCTGTCAGAATCTTTAGAAGAATAAACCTGGCCCAAGGGACCAGGATTTTATAACCACTTTTATAAAAGTGGAACACAATACCAGCCAGAGGAAAATCAGATTAGGATCACTATGCAAATGTGTAACATTCATATCCTTGCCATCTTTTTGTAGAGGAGGCTCGGAGAGTGGGAAGTAACACTTCCTTTAGGGCATCTGTATCGCTCAGCCAGCACTCTAATATTAGCGTGGGTATATATAGTGTGTACTGCATGTACTGTATGTACGCCATGTGCTACCATATGGGGAGCTTGATTACAACAGTACATGTAGTAGAATGTAACTGCTGTCAGCTGATAGACACAGTATTTATTGCAGCACTTTGATTACATAAATGTTATCAGCCTGTACTGCCGGTGCTCAAGGCTTTGTGTAAATGTAAAAAGCCCATCATTCTCAATATTGCTGTCAGACACTGCTAGGCTGAGAAACGTGGGCTAAGGGCAAATGTGTAAATGACAAGCTTCTTTTTGACGAAGACATTTATCTTTGCCGCTCCCTGCTGGGTTAACCATAGCTCGGAACGGTTTTTCCACACAGTGATTGCAGTGGTGCATGCGTGTTAGATACACTGAAGAAGAAGTCCTTACAAAACATACAGAAATGTTTGTTACAGTGTTTGATGTAGACTGGGGGTTTCTGCCACTGGGTAATTTGTGTTTTGGGTATATGTGCTGGTAAGCAATGGAGGTGTTAATGTTGAGGGCTTAACCGGAGGTCGTGTTACTTCAGTAATGTTGGGACATGACTTTACCTGACAGTTACTGTACAGCTATTTGCTATTGGATGGGAAAGTTTGTGTCTACATATATCTTTACACTTGGGTTGAGACATTGAGCTACTTGCCACCATGTACACTACAACATACTTATGACCAGGTGTAAATAGGTCTTTGCAGCAGTGCCACCAAGACATTCTCAGTACATTCACTGCACTTAATTCTCCTCCCTATTTTGATATGCACTTTGTATCTTCACATTGTATATGTGCTTGGTACTTTGATTTTATACTGTCAGCTGTCAGAGCAACCTCAAATGACTCCAGCTGGCTCAGTCCATACCTGATAACTCTCTGCTTTGCTCTTGGATGGGGCATCGCCATTTCTACAATGTGTCTTGGTGTCTAATGAATTGAGAGATAATAGGCACACGGATGCACAAAAACTGCATCATTATTGTCTCTGGATAATGAGCTTTCAAACCAATGCTTCTCCCCGCACCCACCTCCCTCTCTTCCCCCATCCATTCTTTGTGTCACCCTCAGGTTTCGTCTTTGACACATGAAAAAAAAGAGTTTATGATGTGCTCATACACACATCTGCGCGCACAACTAAAAGGTTCACGGACACCCTATGTTTCACACACTGAGCACAAACACACACACACCTCCATATAAGTTCAGGGGTAGTCAGTCTCTATTATGTGCTGCTCTAGGGATCTGCTGTCACCACTGACATTAAGGCTTTTTCCCCTTCTCTCAATGTGAGCAACTGCAAGCAAGCAAATTCAGTTGAAGGTCCCAGGGCATGTATAAAAATATATCTGGATTCAACTTATTCTGTTTTTGAATGTATTACAGGTACAACAAATTCTACATTAAGCTTTCACAATCAAAGCAAATGGAGGGATTCTGGCTACTGTGGCCCCTGGAGCATTTGGGTTTCATAACAGTGTATGTGATCATTCATAACTTCTCGTAAAACCAACCATATTACTAATAGAACAAAAATGGTTCACAAAGTGAAACAAACTTGATATTATTTCAAATCATTTCTGAATGTATTGTGTTTTAGCTGCCTACAATTTGTTTGTTTGTTTTTTACAATAATGGCGGATTTTGGGAACGTCAATTAGTTCCAAAAATGAGCAGCAGTAGCATAAAGTTACAATGATTTTTCTGTTATTTTCAAAGTACGATGCTAGAAATTACTAGCAATAATTATAATTGGCATTTTAAGTTAATGGCATGTTTCAAACTATGTTTTTACAACCTTTTTGATTGTCTCTCTCAAATACTAGGTCACTATAATAATAATGACTAGATAAACTATTCTGAACACAGAATTTGTTTGGAAGACTGTTCAAGTCATTAAGAATTGCTGATAAATCCCACTGTTCCCTACAAAAAACTATGGATTTTAATTGGCTGTTGGGAACTATTTGAAGGTAGATGAGTCACATAACCTGCCACCATTTTTGAATCTTCAGTGTCGCAACTCTCCTATCTTAACAACTCTGGGTTCCATAATTGTCACCTTGTGATTGGTACCATGATGACAATCCAGGATGCTTGGCGGTGATCGCTAGTACGGAATGTATGATTGTTACCATTGGTGTAATACGGTATTGTAAAGTTTTTGTTTTAGTGAAATGAGCAGGCGAGTATTAGAGAAGTGAAGGAGTGAAGGAGTGGCAGAGGAGGAGGCTGATAGTCCTTGTGTGAGGTTTCTCATCTGCCCCTTCCTGTCTTGGTCATTTGTTGCCATACGCGTGACTTGACGTTAACAGAAAGATGAAGACATCATAATGGCCTCCTGCTTGGGCATCTCCCAACAGCTCTACCCCGTCTGTCTGCATCAGTGTCTCATTTCCTCTCTCTCCCTGGCACAGTTTGCCACAATCTCCTTTGCTATTTCCTGCTTTGTCTTTTTATTTTATCCCTCTCTGTTTTGCTGCCAACCCATCTATTCTGTTACTCTATGCATTTCTCATTTATTATCCCTTTTATCTTCTTCCCTCTCGCACTAAATTACCAGTTTTGTGATTACTAGTTGGTCCCTTCCTCTAAATCACATTTCATTATGTGATGCCTCACATGTGCTTGCCTTCTAAATATTTCAGTGACTTTTCTACAGTCCCTGAGGTGTATTCCATCTTTTACGCATAAAAACTTTATTCTAATAATTTCTCATAATATGACAGCGCACACAAATTACACAGTGCTTTATATAATTGCTGAAATAAATTTTTGACTGACAAGAAAACACAAAAACAGAATTGCTGCCATCATTTTAGACTACATCACAGCACTAGGCAACAGAGAACAACTATCCCATCTTCATTACTTTGGAAAATAGTGCATAAATTCTCAGCAGATTCTTTCTACTGAACACCAGCAAGAGCACTTTGTCAAGACAAAGCTTGAGTCATTATCTTGTATAAACTGATTACAAATTAGCTTGATCTATAATGACGCTGCCTTGCAAGATATCGGGATGTTTGTGTTTGGAACATTTAACTCCTTTTGGAGGCTCAAATGTAAAAAGTTTCACATCACAGCTACTAGTGCCGACCTTGTAGTACTGTATTGTTTTTTTTTAAACATACACTTTTATTTGAAAGTTGATCAAAAATACAATAGGTTTGGTTATATATGAAAAAAAAAGCCAGAGATCTTTTTTGTACTCAGATGCATTGTGGTACTCTTCCTTTAGCTATTAGCTTCCTAAGCTTCTTGTATGTTCTGTAATATAAGGAGAATATGGTAGAGTTTGAAAACCTTTTTTCTCATGGAAGCAAAAGTATTTGCCATGTCTTGTATGTCCATGTGGGCTGTGTATTGTGGTGCTCATCCTTTGTCTCTTCTTTTTCCTTTCACTCTTACCAGGCTTTCAGACTCATCTAATGGGAAGCCAGAGTGCTCTTTAGTTGCTCCTCATCTCCATTCTGATTTCTCTTTTGCCTTTGTAGTGGTTCATCTAGCCTCTTGACTCCCCCTAGCTTTCATCTGTCTCCTCCTTCATCCTGTCCTTGCTTCTTGTTTATCTATTGGCTTGTTTGTATAGACGAGCACTGACCCATTAACCTCACCAAACCGTGCCTTGTCTCATCTCTGCCAAGATTAGAGAATGTCGCTCAGATGTCTAAAGACTGATACGCATGTGAGCTTGCTGGCCTCCTGGCATCTTATTTGAAATGTGATATTTTGTACAGTGGTTTGCCTTTCTGGAAAGACTGATGGGAATTTTTATTTAGACAGTTTTTCAAGATAATCTAAGGGACTGATGGAAAGGGTAAAAAAGCAGGTGGTGGAGTGAGAGGACAAAGCCCATGTGGAAATTCAGTTCAATTAATCTATTTGTTATTGGAGAATGTAGGTGTAAACCATTCAGACATAAAATAATTGGATATATACAATAAATACAACACATATGATAAAAACTGCAATTATTTAGACATGTCAGCCAACAAAAAAAGTACAGCAATAAGAGAAAGAAGCAAGATATGCTGTAAAAAAAAATAAATAAATAACAGCATTAGATAGACAGAGCTAGGACAGATCTAACACTGAGCAAAGCATTGTGAGACCTCAGTTGTTTCTCCTTGTGCAAATGACACTTCTGCCCTTAGAATAGAAAAGCTCTCACTGGGCTCACAGAGTTGTCACATGTCAGATTCCATTCAAGGTGGCTGGATTGGGGTGTTGATTGGACTAGATCTGCAGCACCATGTCAGGGTTTTGTTTGCCAGAAATTTATAGTTTTGCTCCAGTTTGGTAAAGATTGAGGTGATTACAGTGGCCTTGACAAAAAAAATCCATGTGGATAAACAAAACATTTTTATGGGAGAGTTACATTTAAATGCAAACTAATGAGTTCCCTCTCTGTGTTTTTAAACTTGTGCTGTTATTCAGTAATACCTTTCAGCAAGTCCCAAATCCTAGCACTGTGGAGGCCACACCTAAAAAAATCAAACAAAAATAAGAAAACTGCTAGCTCAGTGACACAAAACACAAGCCCTGCTTTTATCACAGATAGCTGAGGACAAGCTTTCCCACTGATGTATGTTGTTGCTTGTGGCAAATGGCCACAAATCATGGAATATTATATTTGTTAGAGATGAGCCAGGCCTGTACAGAAGTAATCACTGGTCACCAGTGCATGCTTGCCGGTTTGATTTCTATTTGCCCCCTGCTCGATGTGGTGTCATGTTCCTAGAAAAGATCACCACGAGAGCTCAAGGACGCTGCAGTGCTCCAATCCATACTCCAAAGTTGCTCTTCATTGCCTGTCAGATCTCAGCATGTGATCAAACATACCTGGCTATCCACTGATCTCTTCATTTTTTTTATAAAGACCATGCTGTTTCTTCACTTAAAACTTTTTTGTGGGGGTTTGGGGGGGGTTGCATTTCCTAGCTAACCTGTAGCTCTAAACACACAGCTTTATTTTGGATGGCTACTCTACTGTGGCAAGCAATAGAAAATTGAGCATATTAAGATATACCAAGCAACCCCCGGGGGTGTGAAGGTATGCAACTGTTTTAGTGTGTTGAAACAAAGATACACATTCATCAGTTTCAATGAAAGTGAAGAGAATGTGTCATTCCAAATGAGTCACATACTACTAGCAGTATTACTATGTGCTTAGCACTGGGATTAAATGCAAAATAATTTTTTATCACTGCAGTACTAATAGACCTCCAATGAAGAAGAAGGAGGAGAAGAAAAGGGCAGTGCCACACAGGGAGGCAGGGGAGTAGATAGAAGTTAGGGGGAGGCTGCAAATGGGCTGGAAAAAGAATCTGTTGGTTCTCTTGGTCGCTTCGACAGTGGATAAGGAAACATTAGCTGCTGTGGTGGTGCATCTTTTAATGGAATTTTATGAGCCCTGTCTTCAGCTAAAACAATTGAGCCATACTAGTGGGGACTGGGTAATATACCAAAAAAGTAGATGAGGGCTGGTGTGTGTGGTGACAGAGGAGAGGAAGACTGAAGAAAGAGGCAACCCGAGGAATAACAGCTTAGTAAAAGCAAAAGATGATTTGATGCAGACATTAGCTTGATTAAAAAGTTGTTTCGGTTGCGGGAAGAGTGTCATTATACAGCCATCCATAACTGAAGAACACCAACAGATTGCTTGGCTCCCAACTCATGCAATTGTTCCAAGGAATGGGAGAAAAAAAACATGATAGTTCCAGCCAAGAAATGACATAAATAGAATACAACATGTACCATGAATTAATGAACAAATGGTCTTTTACAGTCTCCTCCGCTGGTTTGTGTCCAAGCCTGACACTGAATAAATGTAGATCAAACACACACCATTGTTCTGCCACTTGGCCTTGTCCTTTTAGTGATTTTAATGGTAGATATTGGAAAGTAGTGATGAATCAAATCATGTTTGAAAATCTTCCTACTTCTACTACCCCAGAAAATCTTATTTTGCTGACCTTCATATTTACACTTAAGTTGATTTTCTGTATTGTAGTTTTGTTGTTTTGGTCAAATAACTTTTTTCATGTAGAACAGACCCTTAAATAACTCTGGTGCAAATTATATACATACACCGTTAAGTGTTTTCTCCGTATATCCAGGAACCAGGTGCTGGTTCAGTTGGACATATACAGTTTTTTAATGCAGGAATTTTACACTCCTTTGTGGCAGAAATGTAGCTAGCAGGAGTCAGCATGCTGTGAAAGTGGGACAGCTACATCAGTAAATCTTCTAGAAGGAAGTCAAGGGGTGGAGAGGATCAATGCCTTTGAATCAACCCAGAGCATGATAAGAAGGGAGGGGTGAGATGAAGAGATAGAACAGGGAGGATGGCAACAGCGCTGACTGCAAGAGAAGGGTAGGTAGGTCACCATTAACCAACAGGACAAGCGGCTGCTGGGGCCTTCGATTAGCCCCAGCAGCAGTCAATAGTGGTTCAATGGAGCTCTCTGAGGGAGTGACAGTGAGTGGTATTTATAGGGCAAGAGTAAGAGGTGTGTGTGCTGGGAAAGGTATATAAAGGACATGGGTAAATCAAAAGAGTCAAGGTATTATGAAAACTACAACTCCGTGGGGTGGCTGTGCCTCAAGAGGTAGAGTGGGTCATCTCCTAACCGAAAGGTTGGTAGCTTCTCCAGTCCACATGTCAGAGTGTTCATGAGCAAGACACTGAACGAACCCCAAGTTGCTCCTATTGATATCACTGGTGTGTGAGTGCCTAGGGGTGTCAATGGGGCAAACAGTGTGAAAGCACTTTGAGTGTGCTGCAGTACATAGAAGATTAAGACCATTTTCTATTTACAAACAAGGATATTATGAAAAAATATTTAAACATTTTAATATAATTTTTAATCTAGAAATTGGGCAGCATAGTGGTGAACACTCTCACCTCACATCAAGAGGGTTCTGGGTTCAAATCTACTGAGCATGGGGCCTTTCTGTGTGGAGTTTACATGTTCTCCCTGTGTCTGTGTGGGTTTCCTTCATGTACTCCGGCTTCCTACCACAGTTAAAAGACATGGCCGAGACTTGTTCTTGATCACAGCCCAGTCAGTCCTACAGAAATACACTGTGTTAAGGTGATTTCACCTTAAGGTGGGTGTCACAATGGTTGAAGTGATTATCCTTCTGATTTGGCATCAGGGCTGCTCAGACAAGGGTGAACTGAGTCCTCTCCAGTGCGGGCTAGTTGATGGTGTGAATCAGGAGGTAAAATTATAAGGTGTGTGTGGGCGCGCTGATTGACATTATTATAAGCTTTTTTTTAACTGTTTCATTTTAACAGTTGGGATCAACATCACATAAAAGAATAAATAATAATAAGCATTACCAAAAAAACAATAATGGCAAAACAGTGGTACACCGTGAGTTAGAATTCAATTATCTTGTTTCAGTGCAGTTCACTTTCCTTTCTAAAGGCTTCACTCCCCTGTTTTGTCACCTTTATTTACCTTTTTCATAGTTTACAGTCCATGTTCCCCATGTCTTTCTATCCACCATCTCATACAAATTTTGTGTGAGATGGTGGATACTGCACTTGTCAAACAGCACATTCTCCTTTGTAGTCGCTTGATAAAAAGTGTGTTCACAGTAGTCAGTCAAAACTAAAGAGAAACTTGTCTATTTTGGTTAAAAGTTTATTTTTGCTTAAGCCCCAGTTTGGTGTTAAGGTCTGTTACCAGCTTTAATAAAAATCAAATGACCAAGTTAAGCAACACTGTGAGGGACTAGAATTTGCATGTCAATCCCAGGGGACACACTGTTGGCCGGTCATGCACACTCTCCTGTCTGCCACAGATCTACATGCACACAGGCAGTGTTTTGCAGCTCTCTTTCCATGCTTTTTCTTTACCTCTGTCCTTCACCAGTTGCATGCATTTCAACAGGAGGTACACAGACCTCAGCCATCTGTTGGCAAAGCCAGAACAGAAGAGGGGCAAAAAACTGTGCAAGTTCCAGAACAGTGTGTGTGTGTGTGTGTGTGTGTGTGTGTGTGTGTGTGTGTATACAAACCTCCATTTCTGAGTTTTCCCAGAAAGTGAGAATGATTTGCTATTGTGACACAAAGCAATATCTGGAGTTATCCAAAAGCTGGCCATGGCGCAAGCAGTGGTAAATGAGGAAATAAGACAAAAGGCAACAGACAAAAGACAGTGAGAGGGGATATTAGAGGAAGACAGAAGGTGATGTTGTGTATGCACTGTCCTGACACTGCCAGCAGGTGTTCTGTGCCTCTACCTCCTCTCCTCTGCTTCTCTGGTTTTCTACTCACCTCATCGGTCCTGTCTCTCCTCCCTCAGGTCATGCAAACTGACATCATTTTGTTGGTTGGGTTTCATCATAAACAGTTCAAGAGGAGAAGGAACACAGATGGAAGGAAGAGTTACACCAGCATTTACAGTGCGATTACAAAATTTTGTAGTAACCCTTTTCTATTAAAATGAGTGAATACAATAAAATCTTAGTTAAATTGGTCAGACCACATTTTCTCAGCTCTGACGTATGTCTGATTTTGGTTTATACATTGTTAAAGTATATTCAAAAAGTCCATATTCATTGGGCATTCTATTTAGTGTAATCTCATGCTTTATTGCATTTGGATTATTTTTTAAATATTTCTTTTATTTCCCTTTACTTTTTCCAAGGAAATCCCAATGAGGTGTATAACATGGAGCCAACAACCAAGGGAGCCTTGGCAAGACAACGCTGCATCTTAATTGGCTGGTCTTTCCTTTAATGACATACACAATTAAATGAGTTTAAATCACCTTTGTGAAGTGACGTAATTTACCTAACCTACCTTTGATATAATATGTTGTTCAAGTGCATGGTGTTACTTCATCGCTTCCTTTTTATTACAACCAAAACACAATGAACATATTCCATATACTGTGGGAACAAACAGGGGAATAAACTTCAGGACTTACTTGAAAATACATAATTACTGGAACACTTAATTGCAACAGTGCTAAGGGGAGAGAGTTGGAGAGATGATGACAGTAACAGAGACTGGGATGAAAAGCTAAGGGAAAATCCAAATCAATCAGGATTGATTGACACTGTGTAGCTGTGACACTGGCTGAAAATGTTCTCTTCTTGAAAAAAATAATGCTTTTATTTCTTGTTGAGTTTGATCCTATTTGTGATTATCTTAAAATAAAACAATGAGAAAAAAATACTATTTGCCATAACACAGCCAAGTAATTTTATGTTATTGTGGGTGACAGTCCTGGTGTATATGAGTGTCAGGTGTGTCTTTGCAGAAGCAATGCAGAATTTTGTAATTTGGCTCTGGCAACCTATGTCAGTTTGCTTACACAGATCTTGTAATAAAGTAAATTATGAATTTGAGACAAATATTGATGCCTCTGGGATCAATTTCAAGCCTTGGGTCTATAGTATTTTAACAAAAGGAAAATGAAAAATGTAAAATAAAACACATTAAACCCACAATAGTTAGAACAATGTCATCATTTTGGTGTTGTAATGGTGATATGATAGCCTAAGTCACAAACTCGTGTCCCATTCCTATTTATACAATTTTCAGCCCTTGCACTTGATCACTTGCAGGTGACATCATTAAAGTCTTTGAGAGTTCATGTCTTAGACAGAACACTGGGATCGGGCACTGGAGGAGCTGGAAAGCTTTTTTTTAATACACCAGTTTAGTCAGTCTCATCTTATTCAAACATAATTAATGTCAATAATAACACTCACATACCTTTATAGTGTACAATAATACCGCAAACTTTGCTTTAATTTAATCCAGTCATCCATCTATCCATCCTCTGCCTGCCTACATAAATCTCTACCTGCATACAGTAGATCTGTCCATTTTGCATAAATGTGAATGATTTATCTAATTTAGCATGCAAACATGAATAATGCTGAAATGCTTCAAAGTGGAAACAAGTTATCTGATGTTGCTCTGAGGCTGATTTCTACATGTGAGCAGTTCCTATGAAAATTAACTAGTTTCATCTTGTTCAAATGAATCATTAGCTTCAAAGAAGTGCTGTATATCTAAAATCTTTAACTTCTCATCTGACATTGCAATAACTCATCCTCAAAAATTGTCTGGAGTCAAAAAAACTAGTAAAAAAAAAATAAAGACACTGTAGCAAATTTTATGCTATTGACTGGAAAAAGACTTTAGATTTAGATTACTTGTTTGCAGTCAATGCTTTCATAGTTTGCATAGTTTAGGGTAGGTAGACCATTGGGAATGTGTATGAATATACAGTATGAACAGCAGAAATACATATTTATTCATTTTAAACAATGCATGTTGTTGAAGGAAGAGTGTTATTTTAATAATGCTATATTTTAGTGACAGTTTTTTGTTTTTCTTTTACCTTGTAGTGGCACTGTACGATTTCTATTATGTTTTTTGACTAGTACAGATTAACAAGAACGGAGCTACAGTAGATACACACATATACAACATTACAGTTTTGGGCCCTTTTTATACAGTTTTTTTTTTTTCCTAAACAAACTGATACAAAATTAAAACCCTCCTCCCCACACACAGAGGTCGTACAGAAAAGTACTGTAAGTAAAATCTAAGTAAGATTAGGGTCTGTGTAAATGTATCTGTGTTCAGTACAGGTGGGTAAGACAGAGATCCACATGGCTTTAACTGGTTTGACAATCCAGTGACTGCCGGAGCATAAGCTGTAGCCCCTGTAATACAATTTCAGTGATCATACCAGATTCAACATATAATATAGATGGTCTGTCTGTCAGAGTTTTGTGAAAAACTCATTGGTTTCTGATGTCTGAGTTGTTGTTTTGAGGATAAAATATTTTGAATGAAAATGGAAACATTACAAAATACTGTTGATATTATCATGTTTAAACTGGGTTGTTATATCAACAAAACCCTACAGATTTTCTTTAAATACAAAAATGTTAAATGACATGACTTGTCCAGTTCGGTATAGACCAGCCTGTTAGTGTTTATCAGTGCAAAGGAAGTGCATCCTTCATTTGTGAACTGAAAAAGTCAGTGATTATAGATTAACTTGAATCCATACAAATATTACCTCACCTGGCCTGGGGTCTGTTTTTATGAAACAATACTAAGCTTTTTTTTTTGTCTTTATGAAAATGAAAGTCCTCACTCAGATAGCAGGAGACCCCTATAATAGGACTACCCTTGTCCTATTCTTTTCTCTAATACAACTCTGTTATTAGTGCCGCATTCATCTGCATGCTGAGAAGGTCTATTATAAATACAAACACAAGCTTGCGTATATATGTGCACACCCACACTTTTATGTTCATACAAGTGAATCCCCACACACTGGGGGGGGGGGTCATCACCATCCCTTAGGACTAACAAGGAAGCAATCTCTTTGAATAGGCAGATGTAATTTCCTTTCCCATTTCCTCCACATGGACAGCAATTACTGATCCTCAGCCAGACAGTGATAGAAGCTAATATTGCACCAATATGATAATCAATGGCTTATTGGACAGCACATTAGAAGAATGCTTGGATGTCAAGGCAGAAGGGACAGATGGGGCAAGTGGAAACCGGACACACAGAGAGAACTGTACGCAGATGGGCATATACACATGTAAGCTTCCACACTAGAGACACAGACACGTCTCCATCATCTCTTTACCATTATTCAGTCATGCATACTTCAGCCAAAGTACACCAGTGAAAAGCACAATCATTGGTGTAAACAGAGCTTTGACTGTAGGTCTCCCTCTGTCTTACATTCTGTATAAGTTACTCATAAAACTGAAAGGACAGTGTAGATAGAGAAAGTAGGGCAAGGATGTGAAAGCACTGAGATGGAAGAGATAAAGGAGACAATGAGGAAGATGGCAGATTAAATCAGGAAGAAAAATTAAGAGGTGAGAAATCAACAGATATAGAAAACAGATGAATAAAAAGACTAAGGAGCTTGTCTCTGTGCCTTCATGAGGATTTGTGTGTGTGAGTGCATAGTACAGATGGTTTGCAGCACTTATTAGTGTTTGGACAAGTGCAGAGAGATATGTGACTGAATGTACAGACATACGGTATTTTTGCTAGTGCTCCACATGCTGCCTCATCAGGTGTATATACTTACAAGAGCTAGATGATGTGAAATAACTCTCTTAACAAGTTCAGTGTGTAAACAGTCACACTTGTTTTTTTAGTGGATGCACTTCATTCTCATTAAGTTCTCTGCAGGAAGCACTGAACAGCTGCCTTAAAGCTACAGTATGTAACTTTTTTAAAATATTTTTGTTCTAGAAAAACGTCTCTTAATGTGGAGAGGTGCTGTTGAAGCTTCCTGTGACCTGGACTCTATGAACAACACTGGCAGCAGTGCAGAGATATTAGCTTCTAAAAGTTTGAATGGGACAGACCTCTCTATCCAGTCAGAAAATGTAAATGTATTTCTACTTGATTAGCAAGTTTAGCTGGATTCTCTTCTACTGTAGTTACATAACGACAAATCTGAAGAGCTGGCCAGAGCATGGCAGAGTGTAACAGATCGTAGTAAAGCATAGTGGAATGGGGAAAGGAGTGCTGGGCGGACTGATTTGGAGTTTCATGCTAGTGCTACTTTAAGTTATATACTGTAGCTTTAAGAAGGTGACAGTCATATTTAACACTCTTCTCAATTCTTGTGTTGCCGAGGTGCGTAACTCTGTGTCACTGCATAATTTCTCTCTCTTTTTTATTTTTATTCTTAATCAACTTCTGTCAGTGACCAAGTTATGCCAACAGCGGCAGTTACTGTAGCTGGAATTATTATGGCTTTTCAGCAACTGATAACTAATTAGAGAAAAGAATTAATTGGAAGACATCTTATTGTGCTGCCAGTTATTTACATGCTAATAATAAAGTTTGTTTGCTTCTGACAAGTTAAATGTTGTTAATGAGATTATGGATCATAACCAGGATAATGTTTGTCATGAGGTAAAACAATAATTTTAGAAAACATGCAACATGTGAAAAACTAGACAGAATGACTGTACTACCATTTTATGAATATACACTGCTTAAAAAAGTTAAGGGAACACTTAATCAGTATAACACCAATTCAGTTAAACTTCAGGGATATCAACAATCAGCCTATTCAGGTGCACATGATATATAGTGAGACAGTGAATGAATGGAAGCATGTATAGACAAAGGCCAATTTTTATAGAAATTCTTTTGTTTTTGTTTTGTTTTGAAACAAAATGTATCCCTATGATATATGGTAAAATTTTTACTGATAAGGATTATCATCATTTACTT
The DNA here is from genome assembly GCF_001952655.1 of Monopterus albus. Lineage (NCBI taxonomy): Eukaryota > Metazoa > Chordata > Actinopteri > Synbranchiformes > Synbranchidae > Monopterus > Monopterus albus. The sequence goes on along the minus strand of NW_018127911.1, from coordinate 365,260 downwards.
ACTGTATCTTACATGGTCTCCCATACTTTGGAAATTACAAATTACACATTTAAAACTAAATCTCAAACTCTGCTAAACATCTGCAAGTCAGTTCTTTGAGATACTAACCTATGTGATGCACACATTTTTGGCCCCTTTTATGATAGAAATGCTGGTGTGCCTTTGATTTTATCACATCTTATTTCACATCATCTAGCTTGTTACTGTATATGGCAATGCTTGTGTGCAGAGTTCCCTGGTGCAGTTATACATTCAGTGAGACCACCTCACTGAATATACAGTGGTGTGAAAAAGTGTTTGCCCCCTTACTGATTTCTTATCTTTTTGCATGTTTGTCACACTGTAATGTTTCAGATCGTCAAACAAATTTATATATTAGTCAAAGATAACACAAGTAAACACATCATGCAGTTTTTAAATGAAGGTTTTTATTATTAAGGGAAAACAAAATCCAAAACTACAAAGCCCTGTGTGAACAAGTGTTTGCCCCCTAAACCTAATAACTGGTTGGGCCACCCTTAGCAGCAACAACTGCAATCAAGCGTTTTCGATAACTTGCCATGAGTCTTCCACAGCGCTGTGGAGGAATTTTGGCCCACTCATCTTGGCAGAATTGTTGTAAGTCAGCCACATTGGAAGGTTTTCGGGCATGAACTGCCTTTTTAAGGTCATGCCACAGCATCTCAATTGGATTCAGGTCAGGACTTTGACTAGGCCACTCCAAAGTCTTCATTTTGTTTTTCTTCAGCCATTCAGAAGTGGACTTGCTGGTGTGCTTTGGATCATTGTCCTGCTGCAGAACCCAAGTTCGCTTCAGCTTGAGGTCACAAACGGATGGCCGGACATTCTCCTCCAGGATATTTTGGTACACAGCAGAATTCATGGTTCCACTTATCACAGCATGTCTTCCAGGGCCTGAAGCAGCAAAACAGCCCCAGACCATCACACTACCACCACCATATTTTACTGTTGGTATGATGTTCTTTTTCTGAAATGCGGTGTTACTTTTACGCCACACATAATGGGACACACACCTTCCAAAAAGTTCAACTTTTGTCTCGTCTGTCCACAGAGTATTATCCCAAAAGTCTTGGGGATCATCAAGATGTTTTCTGGCAAAACTGAGACGAGCCTTTATGTTCTTTTTGCTCAGCAGTGGTTTTCGTCTTGGAACTCTGCCATGCAAACCATTTTTGCCCAGTCTCTTTCTTATGGTGGAGTCATGAACACTCACCTTAACTGAGGCAAGTGAGGCCTGCAGTTCTTTGGATGTTGTTGTGGGGTCTTTTGTGACCTCTTGGATGAGTTGTCGCTGCGCTCTTGGGGTAATTTTGGTCGGCCGGCCACTCCTGGGAAGGTTCTCCACTGTTCCATGTTTTCGCCATTTGTGGATAATGGCTCTCACTGTGGTTCGCTGCAGTCCCAAAGCTTTAGAAATGGCTTTATAACCTTTTCCAAACTGATAGAGCTCAATTATTCTCTTTCTCATTTGGTTTTGAATTTCTTTGGATCTCGGCATGATGTCTAGCTTTTGAGGATCTTTTGGTCTACTTCACTTTGTCAGGCAGGTCCTATTTAAGTGATTTCTTGATTGCGAACAGGTGTGGCAGTAATCAGGCCTGGGTGTGGCTAGAGAAATTGAACTCAGGGGCGATAAACCCGGGTTTTGACAGGGGGGCCAACACTTGTTCACACAGGGCTATATAGTTTTGGATTTTGTTTTCCCTTAATAATAAAAACCTTCATTTAAAAACTGCATGATGTGTTTACTTGTGTTATCTTTGACTAATATATAAATTTGTTTGACGATCTGAAACATTACAGTGTGACAAACATGCAAAAAGATGAGAAATCAGTAAGGGGGCAAACACTTTTTCACACCACTGTAGGTTCCATTGAGAACCGTTGACATATTTGCACTAGAACTATTAACCTCAGCAAATGGAGTTTATGATGCTAATGCTCTCATGCTGCTTCACAACCACAGCACCCACCAGGCTGCTGAGTGACACTTGAGGGGGCAGGAGTGAGTGACAGCAGAGGAGAGGAGCAGACAGGCTGACCAGATGGCTGGAGCTGCAGAGCCTGCAGTGCTGTGGCTTAATACCAAAGGAGAATGTTCAAGAAAGAAGTAGTGATGGCGATACACAGCAAATCATCATCTGGGAAGAAACTGAGTCAGGCATTTCAGTTATCCAGAGTATAACATTATACAACATTACCATACCATACCATACCAACTTTATTTATAAAGCACTAAAAACAACCAGAGTGGACCAAAGTGCTGTACATTGCAATAAAACAATATAAATTATAAACCACAAACAACAATATAAAATATAATCAATCAAATGACTAAAATCAACACAAAAATATCAAAATGCCAGGGAAAATAAATGAGTTTTAAAAAGAGACTTAAAAACAGACAGGGTAGAGGCTTGTCTAATGGACAGCGGTAAATCATTCCAGAGTTTAGGACCAGCAACTGCGAAGGCTCGATCGCCTCTAAGCTTACGCTTCGTTCTTGGGACACTCAAGAGAAACTGATTTGCTGACCTCAGAGAGCGTGTGGGTGTATGCCAATGAAGCAAATCAGTTAAGTAGGATGGTGCAGAGCCATGAAGGGATTTAAAAACAAAGAGTAAAATTTTGTAATGGACCCGAAAATGGACAGGTAACCAGTGTAGGGAGGCCAAAACTGGAGAGATATGTTCATATTTCCTTGTACCTGTTAAAAGACGCGCTGCTGCATTTTGGACCATCTGGAGGCGATTGATAGAAGACTCACCGACCCCAAGATACAATGAGTTACAATAGTCCAAACGGGAAGTAATGAAAGCATGAATAAGCAACATTAGACCCAAGGACAACAGTTCTACATTGCTACTCGTATGTCTTATTTCAGATAACTACAGAGGTTTAGATGGTATACTGGGGCAGTGGTTAGCGCTGTCGCCTCACAGGAAGAAGGTTCCAAGTTCAACCCGGTGCCTTTCTGTGCAGTGTTTGCATGTTCTCCCAGTGCCTATGTGGGTTCTCTCCGGGTACTCTGGCTTCCTCTCGCAGTCCAAAGACATGCAGCTTAGGATGACTGGCAACTCTAAATTACCCATAGGAGTGAATGTGGGCATGCACGGCTGTTTGTGTCTTAGTGTCAGCCCTGTTACACACTGGGGGTTATTAGTTACACACTAATACAAAACCCCCCCCCCCCCCCCTTGTGACCCTAGTCAGGATAAGTAGTATAGATCATGGATGGATGGGCAGAGGTTACCAATAAAAGCCATGCAGCTGTACTTCTGTTAAATTCAGGTGATGCGTGCTTCTGATATTTGAGATCTCTCTACTTCAAATTGTTATAGTGTCATCTATCGTGTATTGTTGTTGCTTCACATGTGATTTCTGTACTGAGAGGTTAAGTTTGCATGTCTTGGGAGACAAGCTTGAGTGACATGCAGCGGTTTTTGTCTCAGCTTCTTGTCTGCACATGGCAGATGTATCAACAGCTGCTGGGGTCACAAGCTAACTTCGCTGACAGTTATTGTCCCATTGCAGATTTCAGAAGCATGTAGGAGCAGAACCATTCGTCACTTTCATCTCACAATTTCCATTTTAAGTAAGCTCAATAGGATCAAGGAAAGTGGTCTCTAACCATTAATATACTGTCACCCTATTGGTGCATAGATTACTGGTTGGTGTTTTAAAACTGCAGGCAGGGACAATTTTTCTGAAATGAAATTATGAACAGTGGTTTTGTCAGGAAATACTTAGAAGTTCAATTTGCCAGTCACAGGTTTCACTCCTATGACCTCCTATGACCTGGTAGTGGCTTGGTCCTGAGGAAGTGGCATAATTTTGTTCTGTATTCAATCATGTTGAAGACTGGTCTCCTATGATGTTACATATAATGAGTTCAGGAGGAAATTTCTAAAGAAAGATTGAGAGGGAAAAAGAAAATAAGGGAGTGATGGAGGAAACAAGTCTTAAAGAGATTTCTGAGCTGTTACAAGTTCATTACATTATTCATTGCTTTCCGTCTACCTTGTTTGGGCTTTTATGGATTTCCTTTCTCTTGTGATTATTCTTTCCCCTATTCCCCTCTGTTCTTTATCTTATCAGCACTGTGCAGGTGTTCCATGGCACTCTGGGAAACTTAATTTGATTATCAAGTATTCAAATCCATAATATTTTCTCTGCAGACTTTGCTTTTCTCCAAGTCCTAGCAGGTCCTTTTTTGTGAAACAGTACCATGACCGTTTGGGACTAGAGATATGTGGAAAAATCAGTTCCCACCACAATGGTAACATTCATAACCTGCTGTGGTGCATTTAAGACTTTCACTATGCAGAGTGTTTTTAGTCAAATCGGGTATGTGAGAAAGGTAACATTTAAGAGTTTAAAGATGTTACAAAAAATGTTAAAATTCATTGTGTTTTTAGTCAAAGCGGGTATGTGAGAAAGGTAACATTTAAGAGTTTAAAGATGTTACAAAAAATGATCAAATTCATGTATATATATCTATATATATATAGATATATATACACATGAATTTGATCATTTATATATATACATGTATATAAGCTCAGACAAGCAAGGGCATATTCAGAGTGGTGTGGGCGCTTGATTGATCAGCCCTGTCAATGTCATTTTCATTTCAGAGAGAAGTTGCTGTAGCAGTCACTGGGATCACTGAAGAAATATATGGTTTTAACAGCTGGAATTTCTCCTAACTCCACTTGCAGCAAGTTGCCACTTTGTGGTCATTTTCCTGTTGCGCTTTTACCGGGATACGGCTAAATGCAAACTGGACATTACAACAGCGGTGACAGTAACAATGTTATAACTTCAGGTCACCTTTTTCATTTGTATGCTACTCCAAACAAACTGGATGGGTTTCCAGGTTAGAAGTGGTTGACCTGTTGTATCTTTTCCCCAGCTATTTACAGAAGGCAGTTTTTCTGTTACGCATATAAGGTTTTGAAAACCTTATATCCACCGCCTAACATCAATCGCTTCATAGTTTTGCAGACACATACTGTGATTGTTACATATATTTAGGAGAGGGACGACCCAAATGGAGAGGGGGATTCAAGAAGTCAAAGTTGTTATTGTCATATGCACAGTACTGAAACACATTTCCCTGTATTGATACTCAAGCAAGGTTTAATGAGAACAGATAATGAAACCAAAAGACAGCAACTCATAGAACTCAAAATGCTCAACCCTGACTAAAGCACAGAATAACACTTCCAGAAAATTAGCAAACTAAAACAGTCATGTCAATGAAACAGAAACTAAGTAACAAAGCAAACAAAACCTCAGAAACCAAGAAAGCATCAAACTAGATACGGCAAGGCTGGAAACTAAAGTCCATAAACCAGTGTCCAAAACCCATAAATGAGGCACATGGGATTACTGACAAGCGAGGCAATGCAGGAGCAAAAAATATGATGGAAAACTCAGAGGAAGAATGACAACTAGGGGAGACAAAAAGTAGTAGCTAAAACAGAGGGTGTACAGAAACAAACCAGCACCCAACTTGAGTGGTTATAAAGGCCGAGAGGGCTGGAGCAATGAGCAACAGGTGAAGCAAATAAGCAACAGCTGACACTAGAAGGGCACAATTAGAAGCAGAGTCAAGCTGGAGTTGGTGAGGTGACTTGATACAGGAAATAAAAGCATAACACAGGACGCTGACACAAAACCATAACAGTGATACTGTGATGTGTTTAAAGATTACAGTAAAAACCCAAACATTCTTCCTATAGATGTGTTGAAAGACAATCATGAGTCAAAGTCAATTCATGAGTCTGAGTCGTCAGAAGTCTATTTATATGAGAGTCAAGTGCAACTGAAGGCTCTCATTTCTGCACCCTAAACCGGTTGCCAGTCTATCACAATGCTTCAGAGTCATATGTATTCCAAATAAACTGATGATGTTGCTTCTGTCATCGTACAACAGGTATTTAAATGCACCACAGATGATTTTTCCTGGAAACATTGGACTCCTTTTTGTTGTGGCCAAAAATACCAGAGACATACTTGAAGTATTCATCAAAACAGACCAGATATGGTTTACTATGTTAAACACCCCCTTCTGATGCTTAATTAAAATTTACAGTACAGTATGGTCCTTGCACATGAAGCAATTTTCAAAAAAGTGAATCCACAAGTCTTGTACTAAGACTCAATCTCAATCTGTTCTTTTGACAGACTGAGAGAAATCAAAGAGAAGTGAGAAAAAGAGGGGTCCTGTTTCTTTTTGTAAAAAATGGCAGATGGTGGGAGAGATAGCCAGTAAGAGCCGACAAAACAAGCCACCATTAATTTCCATTCAATAATACATCATACAGAGTCCTCAGTGCCCTTTACAGTTCCCTCAAACATCAAATCTAATTGGACTCCAGCAGAAACTACTTATAATTCAGTTAATCGAGATAATTATGGAAATATGAATAACAGTGTGCTTGACTATTAGAGATACAGTGTGCTGTTGCTAAGTCATCTGAACTGTGATGCATGCAGCTTTTCCTACTTTGCTTTGTTCAGAAGAAAAACCTATTTTTGGGCTTCAATGTTCTGAGGCCCTTTCACAGAAATGTCAATGTGTTGTGGTTTTGACCTTTGCTGCCTTTACTAGAGATGGTAAACCTATTGTACTGTACTTGCCATATACTATACTACAATAGTTGTGAAATTATTGGAAGCCAGTAATTCTGAGCACCAGTATGTTTATAACCGGTGGCATCAAAAGTTCTGACACAATGCTCCAGCTGCAGAGAAATGACAAATCATCCTTTTTCTTTGTCAGGACAGTGGTGAGTCAAACACCAGTGTCTGTCAGAGATGAAGAAAGGAGAATTTCTAAACTTACTGTATATTTAATGCCGTGTCTTTCCAACAGTACAAGTATATCAACATATGTGCAACTAAATATTATAAAACATAGAACTCTTCCTGATCCCCTGAAATAATTACATATCATACAGAGGTGGAGAGTAAAAAAGACAGAAGAAAAGATGTGTTCAGCCTTCGCTCTAATCTCTTATATTAGTCACACATACTATATTTTGTGTCACTACTGTGAGTAGAGAGTTTAATTTTCACACAACTCATGAAACAATGAGATATGAGCAAAGAATTTTCCATTTCTTTATTTTTAATGTTGAAGTTAGACTTATCCATTTTATTCAGGTCATTTAACCCATTGCAGAACTAAACTTATAAAAGAAACAAGAGATTTGAAAATAGTTTGAGGTTTAGATACATCTGACAGTAAATGTGTTGTCCAGGTAACACAAAACCATTTACCGGGTGGGAACACAGAGCAATGTGAAATTGAATCAGGGAGATGCTGTAATTAGCAAACGCTCCAAGGATCAGTGAGGCCAGACAAGACAGAAAGACAATTACAGGACAATAGTCTTAAAAGTCTGCTGCCTGCAGGCTTGTGGCATTAGGGAGACAAAAATTATAATAATGCCCGAGTCCCTGTCATCTCCACACAGAAAAACAAGACCAAAGGAAGACGTTCAAAAAATAAAAAAGATAGGTAAAATTACAGCCAGGATAAAAAACATGACTGCTTTAGACTGGACTTTTTTTGCAAATCAAGTGTTGAAATATTTACCAAAGAACTCTGATCATCTTTTGATTTTGCAAAGGACACGCTCGAGCTTACTGTAACGCTGGTGCTGATGTTTTTAATGTGGGGGCATAAGAAGTCACCAAGACCTGTCTCCAAATCCGGGTTTACTTGTAATCAAGCATTATGAATGTTAAAACAAATGCAGCAAGAAAAATATTTCTACTACAGGTGTGATAGAAAAAACTATCTGTACAGTAGGTGTGATCACACCTGTGGATGACATGCGCTGAACTTTCTCACTTTTGCAGCTTCAGGGTGTTGCTATATCATCATAGAAAAATGTCACAGATGGTGTAGGCCTTTACCAACTGTTGGCTGAACGTGTTTTAATTTCATGTATGTGTATGTGTGTGTCTAGTCTGTGGCCTGTGGCAGTGGTAGTTATGTCCACAAAAACTATGACAAAATAACTTTCATGACAAAAAAAAAATAAAATAAAATAAAACTAAACACAATGTAGCATTTGAAAAAAAAAAGAATTTCTACATTTTTGTTAACAAATAAAAACTAAACAATAAAATGATAGATGAATGAACGGACACAGTAATTAATGATGTGCAATCACAAACTGTAGCTCCTGGTACAGCAAAACAGCTTCCTCTGCTACATAGAATATGTTGTTTAAAAGCTGATTTAGCTGCATGACCTGTATATCCTACTGCCACTAAGAAGCATCTATCCACTCTGTCTTTGTTATCAATCAACTAGGTTCATCTGGTACCCACTGAGAATTAGACAAAAAGATGTTGAGCTTGGTCACTCTTTGGTATTTTGTAGACTGCTTTATAAAACACTCCTCAGGTATTAGTACTTTACCTTGATGTCATCCCTCTGTCTGGTGACTCTTATGTTGGGTAAAAACCAATAAAATGCTAAACTCTCTCTTTGCAAAAAGATGTAGAGTAAGGCATTCTCAGTCGAATCCACAGCAATCCTTTTACATTCGTTTAAACTGTCTGCCAGTTCATCTCTCCTACATTCCTTACTGCCACAGCCCAGGACGTAATGAGACTGTTAATCTCTTAATCGGAGATTGCCCTGGTTAATGTGGCCCCAGTGTGCCACTTCAAACCTCGCTGAACTGACCCAATCAGCATTAATTGTTTTCAGCTGGCTTGAAAATGACCCAAAACAACAACTAAAAGGCTGACAAAGCAGAGTTTTTTTTTTATTTCGTTGCTCCTTTGTTTCACTTTCATATGCAGCTGAAATTTTATGCTGCTTAGCAGAGAAAATATTAAAAAAAATAAACATAACCTTTATCATTATTTTAAATTATATAAGTTCACTTCAGCTCCAAAAATGCACCCAACTAAATGTATCTAGTTAAACAGTGTAGCTCATCTTTTACCTGGAGTAACATCACCCAAGTGCAAGGTTAAATTTTAATTTCTGTATTACTAACTACTGTACATCATTACTATACTTACCTGTTAGCTGTGCTGCACAATTCACTTCTATTTAACCTCTTCAGTTACAGTATTAACTGCTCCACAACAGAAACAGCAGCTGCTTTTACAAAAAATGTCTTTTGAACAAACTGTCACATTAGCAATAGAGGAAACTAAGCGGTAAGCAGTTAGCAAGTTCGCTAGCTTGGAGAGCCTTTTTTCCATTTTCTTTTTTGTAGCAACTTTTCAAACAAGTTTTAGCTAGATTCCACTGAATAAAGTTGGCATTATTGTGTTAGCACTTGACTTGCCAGCACTAGTTTACAGTTCTTTGAGTAGTCACTACCAGATTGTGCTTCCAGACCCAAATATTTAGCAAAAAAACAGACATTAATTTTGCTGTGCTGCTTTCTGATGTGATCAGGCCTTAACAGTGCAAAATCACCTGCACTTAACAGTGCAAAATCACCTGCAGTAATAGGGAGATATCACTCCAGATCCTCTTGAAAAGGTGCAGGACTCACCTGTGTGTGGTATTTCAATATGTCTTTTTTTTATAAAAGGTATCAAATGTCCATCCCAATGGGCCTTATTTGATGAGAGGTATGGGCTTCGGAGACAGGGCTAAACAGTCGTATTTATGAAAAAATAAGTAAATAAATGCAGCCATTTGTACTTCATTACAGCAGCTATCATGTGTATATGACCTTATACTGGTATATTCTGCAGTTACAGTATTCTCAGAGTTGGGGAAAGCACTTTTTTGGCAAATCAACAAACTATTATTTAACCATTCTGAACTCAAAAGTCTTAACAGGAGACCAAAAAGTGGCAAAGGCAACATGGTGAGGCAGCTTGAATTTTTTATTTTACCATCAGATTGTTGTAATAATTAGTCACATGTGAATATGTTTAATTGACTTTCTAGGCCAAGTACTAACTTCTTTGCCTCAGCTCTTGGTTGCCAAACTCTGAGAGGCCTCCTGCTACACTTAAAAAAGGAACCAAAGAGCAAAAGAAGAGAGCATCTTCCCTGACAGCTGGCCAGTCATATGGTGTTTTTTGTTTCATTTCCCTTCAATGCCTAATTGAAACTAGGACTGACATGCTATACAGTTCCAACTGACAGTATGCCCACAATATTATTTAGGCTTTTGTTGTTTAGAGGATTTAGCAAGACAAAAAATAAAGTAAAGCTACATCTCAAACTTTAAATATAAAACATGGATAAGGAGTTTAACAGGCAATAAATGGGTCAATAAAATATACTGTAATCCTGGCTTCCCAGTAAAAACTTTAGTTTAGTTTTCTCTTATAACCTGAGTAAGATGTTTAATTATTCCAAGTTGCACACAGTCTCAACTGAGGATAAAGTTGAAGAAAAGAAATCACCACAGTCTTTCCTTTTCCCTTAACATGGGTCCCCCATGCTCTCTCCACAGCTTAATTCTAATTTACTTGCCAAAAATGAGGCACAGTGAACATCACTTCACTGGATGGCAATCCACTTAAACACAGCAATATCATTTTTCTGTCAGAAAGCCAGCAATCACCACAATCTGCATATGGGACAGAACAGCTTTGCAGACAAGCTGGCTTTTTCCATTTCCTGCGAACAGTGTCCTTTGAACATCCGGCACCATATGGGACTGATGGTTCCATTCTGAACATCTTGGTTCCACAGAGAGACTTTTTTTGTTAACAACACAGGTGGAAGAGTGGGAAGAGACAAAACTCCAATGCCCAACTCAATGTTTCCACTTAAAGCTGGGGGAGAAATAAATAAATATGCTATAGTAGAGTACAATTTTCCTATATAGGCTAAGTGAATGCACTTCAAAAGCCTTATCAAGGGGCCCTGTAATCACCTATGTGCATCTCCAAATAAAGTATAAGATATCACTTATATTATCAGTGACTCAGCTATTTCAAGACCAGGTACTGAGACCTCTTAATTTCAAAACTGGCTGGCTAGGCCGTATTATCATGGGCCAAAACTGAGCATGTCATTTTAAGCACCTGCATAACTGCTATCCACACATAAATATGAGACAGACCTGAGGACTGAAACTATTAATTATTTCACCAAGGTGAATGTAATGCTTTGCCAGCATTTGTTGGTTTGGTCACAGCATAACTCAAAAAGTAATGAATGGGTTTGGATTTTTAGAGAAGTAGGTTGTGGCCCACAGAGCTATCCATTGAATCTTGGTCCTGATCAGAATCATCTAGATCCAGGAGATTTTTAAAGGATTCTTCATCATTGTGACTGTTGGAAAGGCTGTTGACTGTATGTGACAGCCTCCTGTGGCTACACTTCTGAGCACTTGGAGTGAAGACTAAAGGAGCAAGACAGTCACTACTTATTACTTATTACAGGGGGAAACTGTGGTTCAGGGGGTTAGAGTGGCTGTCTCCCAGCCGGAGGGTTGGAGATTCAAATCACGGTCCCTGCAGTCCACATGTCAAAGTGTCCTCGGTCAAGACACTGAACCCCAGGTTGCCCCTGATGGTTAGAGCCATCGGTCTGAGTTGGTGCCACAGATGGCTGCCTCAGTTCTGCACCAGAAACAAATTCCTTGTGTATGTAACATACTTTGCCAAATAAATCTAGCACTGATCTAAAGAATTATACAGAGAGCAGACTTGTTGTCCAGCTCAAGGACAAGAAATATGGCAGTGTGTAGATACATTAGGTATTAGAGAGATTTGATCTCATGACCTCTTGGTTACTGGATAATGTTACCATCCTGTCCATTTAATTAAATTTGATTTCATTCCATTTACATCATATTAAATTACAATATACAGTATAAGTGATATTATAAACTGTTATCCTTAAAGGAGATGAATGCCTTATTAAAACCAATGCAACCATAAAGTATACCAGGAAATCTCAGCTAACAGATGAAAACTTTCCATAAAAGCAGTAGGTGTTAAAAGGCTCATCTAATTTTATCATCACTGTAACTTTATTTTAATTTGTAAGAAATACTCTTGTCAAAAATATTAATATGTCAGAGGAATTCAGCTGAATTGCTGGCATAATGTCTCTGCTCAACACAGCTTCATTGTCCAATAATCTATACTGGGCACAGCAAACAGAACTGCCTGTGGGAACACAAGAACTGAAGCCAAGCTACAAAACCATTGTCAGTGTTATTGATACACATAATAAATGGGTTAGTTATGAGTACAAATATCAGGGCTAAATAAAAGATAAAAGGTTTATGCTTAACTGATAGTCCTAGTTAATAGCCATGGTGGTGGGTGGTGCTTTTCAGGATAAAATAAAGCAGTGGCCATACAGCAAATAAGAGATATATTATGAAATATAATGTAAACACATCATTTTATAATTTCAATGTGTGTGTATGGGTATGTGTATGTCACCCTCAGGCTGCAATCACTATGAAAAGTTACAATATGAACATTTTAAACAGATTGCCTGGTTGTAAAACTAATCTAGATAAAAACACATCAGAGTAAACACAATAATGATATGTACATTAGCTCAAATTTGATGTTCAAACAAGATTAAGTCATCACCTCCACTGTGATAGACTGATCATTAGCTGAATATCAGCTACACACCAGTTCACACAACAGAGCAGCTTATATACAGTAAAACATAGATGTAATTGTTGCTGCTGCTGCTTACTGCCACTGCAGTCTTGGAAACTGAACATACATTGATTTCAGCTAATTACTTCACCTTATTGCTATTTCTATGATAGACAGGCACCCCACATTATGGCATACAGTGAGGAACAGAAGTATTTGAATTCTTGCTGTTTCTCAGGTGTTCAAATACTTATGTTCAGCAGTGCAAGACAAATAAATTCTTTAAAAATCATACAATGTAATTTCCTGAAATTTTTTTTCCACTCTGTCTCTCAGTGGGAATGCACCTACAATGTGAATTTCAGACCCCTCCATGATTTCTAAGTGGGAGAACTTGCAAAATTGCAGGGTGTTCAAATACTTCTGTTCCTCACTGTATTTTATCATGCAGTGTCTTGTCTTGTGGTCACAGGTAACTCTTGGCTCCATTCACTCTATTCACATTTTACACTTTGCCCTTTCAAGTACAAGATGGCTTTTTGATTGGACAGGAAAGCTGTTTTGAATGGAGCAATTATACCATGGCCAATTGTATCTGCCATAAGTAGACCAAGAATGACTGTATGTGCCTTCCTGGTATTACTCACATTGTGGGGACTGAAACCTGTTTACACATTCACATTGGCCCCCATCATGTAAAATACAAAATTTTAGGTGATGACTTGGTTTAAGATTAGGGTAAGGTTAGGCCTAAGTTAAGGATGGGGTCAAGCAAGTAGTGGTTACAGCTATGATAAGGATATGAAGGTAAGTCTATGTCCCCATGAGGAATGAAAATAAACGTGTGTGCACCTGAGTGCAGGTGTAATGGTGAGAGGGGGTGTGTTTTATTGGTGGAAGTTTAAATATATTCAGGCTTTATTTGAAGAGCCAACATGCCAGTGCACAATGTCGCAAAGGAGTTTTTGATGGAAAGGAAAGGGAGAGGAAAAAGAAACGAGTGGTTTTGGGTCAAAGCATTGGATATCCTTTCAAGCCTGAACACTCCACTGGGTGTTTCAACAAATGTCAAAGTCACTTCTGGCTGTGGACAGACAGCCTAATGGACCACAGCACAGAAAGTGTGGGAGGGCAATGGAGGGGGAGGAGACAGGAACAATAGGCAAGCAGAAAGGTAAAATCGAATATGCAACTTTTTTGCCATGTCTAAAAATTTTCCCACTTTAAGAAGACTAAACAAATTCATAACCTTGCCAAGACACTTCTCACCAGCTTTCATTCTGTGTTTTGGCAGCTCCTGTGGTTTATTTTCCGGTTTTAATGCTGTGCTTTGTTGTTGAGACATGGGAGAAATGACTCATGAATAGGAGTACAGCCCCAGCCGTCTCTGCTCTCACTGACAAACACTGGAGGAACTCAGAAATGCACAAAAGCTTGAAGGATGATGGTGATGAGCTGAAGGCCTCCTTTTGGCTCATATTTCCAGCTATGCAATGTTTTGACATGAGAGAAACAAGCCAGAAATTAAAACATGATCAGGATGCAAGCCATGGGTGTGCTTTAGAGGAAACTGTTAATGAACAAACTCTGACAGTCATACTGTAGGACTATTGTCTCACACAGCACACTTGCCAAATGTAATCTCCATATAATACTGCTACAGCACATGTGCACCCTATTATCTTTGTTGACAAATTACATTCTTAAAAGGACCACAACTGTCAATGATGAATGCATACAGACTGCAAGATGAACATATTGGTGATTCAATACATTTACAGTCCATTTTAAATCTGTCTTTCAAGAATCAAATACTCATTGGCTGTAGGCTTGACAGACTGCTCTAAACAAATTCTAGATAGTGCCTTTAGAGGATGGCAACTGCAGTCAACAGTAGAGGGGTGTTCACATTACAGTGGAAAGCAAGGGTATTGTGCTGTCAGAAACTCAGCAAAACCACCCCGGGGGCGATGTACAAAATGTTGCTTTTTTAGCTACAGTGCTAATGCTGCTAATGTTTATAGGCTCAAGTTGTGTGTGTGCATCTTGGTAGCAGCACTTGCATGCTGATTTGTTATCAGTTAAATAGGTTGTCTGTCTGACTGATCTCAATATGAGGATCATATGTTGTACAGTTTGGGAAATTCAGAAACACAAGTAGGCTAACTAATTTTATGTCAGTTCAAGCAGTGGTCAACAGTGGCTGCATGCACAAGGATCAGTGCAAGTGAGGTCAAGGTTCAACAAATTTGAACTTTCAGCACGCCCCCGCTTCACGATGCACACCTCAGATGTTCACGCAGAGCCTGTGCAGCACATAGACAACAATAGATAGACATACGCAAAAACGGTTTTTCCTCAATAACATGAACATGCCACTACAGTGAATTCCAGTGATGACCCAAATCACAGAAACTCAGACATCTCATAATCCATTTCCCTGCCATTGGTCTATAAGTTCGGTATGCTCACACAGATTTTCTAAAATAATAAAATAAAATTTTATATATATAACATACACACTATTGAGAAAGCAAGAAATGAAGATCACACTGAACATATAGACCAACAGCAGACACATGGATTATGCTTCAGGTTCTTTGGTGTCATTCTTCATAGTATTTAGATGTCACAATTGTAAATTATAGTGAAGGCAAAAGTATAATATTAAATTGTTTACAAAATGTTTTGAACTGATATTTGAAATATTTATGTACAATTCAAATTTCCCTGGGCTTTTGTGCAGGGAAATCATGCATGCTTTTCAGTCATTCAGTCCTCCTGGGATGACCTTACAAATTACTTTATGCTAAAATGACCAAAAATGGCTTAAATTGATCAAAAAGTGGTAATCACACAAATTTTATTTGGCTTATATAATAGAAATAAACATGAACTACGGTATTTGAGTAAGAATACACAAAATGAAAACAGAGGTGAACACAAGTTACACAACATATACTGCATACAGTTGTCTTCAATAATACCAATATGTGCTGTATGTAACAGCAACCTCTATAGTAAACCTGTAGCAGGGAACCAAATTCAGATAAAACCTACTTCAGCCTGTCAGTTTAAAAGGGAAAGTTGCCAAAAGAAAGAGACTGTTTGCACAACGTCCAATTACCTCAGCCTGTCGAATCTGTAATTATATCTTCACTCAACAAAGAGGTGCAGGAGCCATAAACAGCACCCATCTGTTTATGAAAAGCAGTCACTTGAGGAGCAGTGTTCCACCTAGCCGCTGTTTACAGTGCTGTCAACAACACTCTGCACACATCGTCTCAATTTACCCTGACGTCACTGCCCTCCAACTCCCCTCAACAGTTTCACAAACACTCACGCCGTGCTCTTGTTAATTGGGATATACCACTGTATGCACTGTAAGGGATGGGAAGACATTTTGCTGACACTGTATATCTGCAAAAAGAATAGTATTTTTTCTGTCTGTGAGATAATGGCAAGGAAGAGTTACATTTTCTATAGAAGAAAAAAAGCCTTAAAATACACTACAATGCATATTCATGAATTATAATGCAATATACAAGATCATTTCTCTAGCTTCTTATCCCAAGAACACTGACAGCCAGTTCAAACATTGTTCAAACACAGATAACTTTATTTTAAATTCTAGCAGAGAATTTAATTGTACATGCCCTCACTATACAGTTGGGGGCATGGAGCCACTCGGTGGGGTCTCCCAGAATGCCCCTCTGGGCAACAAGTATTTAGTTCGGAGTTGGCAGGGATTGTACGGCCTTCTGGCTGTTGGTGCTGCTTCTCGCAATGTGTGTGTGAATAAAAGAGAAAAAGGCAACTTCTGTCTCCAGCTCCTGCCTCAAGCTAGCCTATGTTACAATACCAACTATATATGGAGAAATGTTTATAAAATGATCTACAAGACAAAATATTATCATTTGATGTGGCGACCATGAATATTATGTAGTCTAGGTTTTTAATGTTTTGCTTGGTGTAAACATCATAAAGTTTAATGACAAGGTTGAACAAGCTGGTAAAAAAAAACTGTCCACCGCTACAAAAACAGCTTACTACATCTCACAGTTGTTTTATTTTCAGGCAACCTCTAGAGGTAGTAATAATTATGATGGGAGTAAAAGAGTAAGTCCCTGTGGCAATTTAGTGATAAGAAGGTTGTGAGAGTCATCTGAATGAATGCGTATGTCAACAAAAGACAACCATTTGACATGGGAGAGTAGTCTTTGGGTGTGTCTTGTTATATTGAAGGGATGATGAAATGTTTTGTTTTCTGAAATTTTCTAATGTTCACCAAACTCAGATACAGTTATCAGCTGCTAGAAATCACTGATTTTAGACTGATACCGGGTGTGGGGTGTGGGTGCATAGAAAGGTGTCTGACAGTAATATTAGTCTTGCCTTGCCTTGAGAATCGCTGATAAAAACATTATCTAGCTGTAGTCAAGTTATGGAAGCTTAGTGTGTGGTGGTCTTTATTATTTTTGATGCAGTATTTTCTCTGAAATAACACACACACAGATCCTTGCAGTCGTCACTTACAGAGTACATACAGTACATACACTTCCAGGAGACTTACCCTAACCTTAACCAGGACCGCTAGTTGCCTGACCTTAATCCTTCTCTAAACCTTAACCACAGCCTATGCTTGCTTTAATCTTACACTCTGTAATTTTCATAAAATTAGACAAATTATGGGGCCCAGCCTCCGGTCCCCACAAAGATAGTAATGCATGGATTTTGGGCTGCCCTTCTGTTTGTGGCATTGTAGAGACACCAGATAGATCCATGCACTGTGGGAACCGCCCTTTCTGAAGGTTGCACTAAAAATCTGGTTGTATCCTGGAGTGAACATAAACAGAGATGTCACTTCAAATTATTAATCACACAAAGCAAAGCTTCCTCACCTGACTAGGAGCAACTTCCTGGGGAAGGTTTTTAGTTACAAGTGAGGTTAGCATAAACACACACACACCTGACCTTGTAGTGTGACCCTATAAACACTCAAAAATGTATATCATCATTAATGACAATCACAATATTTGTGCAATTCATTTCTGGATGGCTCACACCTTGAGTGAGCTGAACCACAGTCAGGTCAGTTTGTAGATAACGCCTCTATCCCACAGATACACAGTGACGATTTTATCTACTGTATCTGTCTGATTGTTGTGCAGGTGCCCTAGCTTTGATGGCTTTGGCTAGTGGGATAAGAAAAGGCCAAAGTGATGGAAATCTGGATTTTGTTTTTGCCAACACTGTCTCTGGGTATCGATTTTGTCTGGAAATCTTCAAAGAGGAAGCATTTATGTCTGAAGTACGAGACAGTGGAGAGGTACAGAGAGGTTATTCAGACAGTTGGAGTGCAACTAATTTAGATTTGGCTCACTCAGATGGCTTGTGTTTGAAAGGAGTAGGTTGCCAGTTCAGTAAACACCTTTATGGACAAGGAAGTGATAGATTTTTTTTTATTTTTAATTGGCAAACTGTCATAAACAAGAGGCAGATGTACTTGGTTTCACAGAGAAAGTGATGTGTGTTTGGCTTTTTCTTTAATAGGCACAGCTTATTAACAAATAAAAAATTGAGAAACATTAAGTAACTTCACTTATATGTAAATTAAGATCACAAGACATTTATGATTGCAGCATTTTTTATAAATTGTTATGTTAGTCAGGAGCATGCATTTATTGTGCTGAATTGTGTGCAGACCCAATTCTCCCATGGTCATCCTTTACTGTAACTTTGAAGCCAAGCAGCAACATCATACTTAGGGTTAGATTTATTGGTACAGCTTGAGTGCAGTTCATATCGTGTATATCACACTTAACTGTATTAAAGCCTACAACGAAAGTGTAATAATGTTTTTAGCTATCCAAGCAGCAGATGGGTTGCTTTTGCTACACACACATAGCCACAATACCAGTCTGAGAATGTTCAGTTGATCACAGGAGCAGTATCTGAGAACAAGTTTTTACTGCCAAGTTGCATAACATGATCTGAATTCTTCTGACATGGTAAAATCCCCCCATCTGGTACTCCAAGCTGGGTAAAACAGAAACCAACTAAGAATTATTTACATACATGACCACATATGCCTGCACAAACATCGGTGTCAATCTCCTTTCAAAACGGAGCCAGCAGCAGTGACACCACAGCAACAGGATCATGCGTTAAGATTTCGTACAGATTGTATGAGAAAAGGTGAAAGTCGGAGCCATTTATCATGCCTTTGAGCAGTTCTATCTTTGCAGGGCGACAGGAAATGTGTCCTGTGACATTTGGCCACATCATCTTGAATTATTAGCGCCTTCTGAGAGGACACAGGATTTATCACCACTTCTGTCCCAACACCCTCTAATGCCACACCAAGCAGGACTTGTGAGTCTCCTCCAGGCGAGCTGTGACAGGCAGCCTGTGCAGGGTGGAACAAAGTAATTAACATTTTACCATAGGTTAGATATATTAAATTGAATTCAGCATTAAATATTATACATATTTACCCAGCATGTAATCAACACTTAAATTCCTCTTAGTTCTATAACTTTGCTTTCTTTTGAAAAGCTCATATTGAGTAGCAGAAGAGGTTTTGAATAATAAGAGTTGCACTCTGGCTCTTGACTGCAGCACAAATTTGTGTCAGACAGTTTACGACTGGATCAGTCAACACAAACATTTTGACAAAATATGTGCTTGGTACCAAAATGGATCAAGTATATTGGAGCCTACAGAAAACGTCCTCAACACAACAAAACTCCTGTTGTTGCTCCTCTTTGTTTGCTGTGGTGCAGGAGAATCTAATTGTCTTATTAAATACAGTAGATGGCATTGATCCGTGTCACGTTTTTGGTATGCTGACTTATTCATGCAACTTTGTTTTTAGTTTACTCGAAGAGGATGTGGATATGTGCAAAAATGGCTGGTAAGGTACTGTAGACCAACTCCAAGTGAATTAAAGTTATGAAAAGTATTCTTAACCAGGATGTACTTTTCACCTTTTCAAATGTGGCAATGATGGAAGCTGAAATATATGGCAAAGCATTTGGCTAATTATCTTTAGGATGGTGATCTTGGGCATGTTGAAATAAAAACTCTTGTGGAAGAAGTTTGAAAACAAGAACTGAATATTGCTGAAGAAAAACTAAGAAGTTCAGGAGATACAATGTGTGTATACAGATTACACCACCTCCACTTTATGTGGCCCACATGTGTGTAATTAGACTCTACCCATTGCTCCAGGGGCACATTACTGGCCTGGGTGTTAAACTTGCAGCAGAAGCACAGATGTTTTGGTATTGCTTGTTCAGGGAGCTGAACCCCCATAGGTGCCAATTGGTGTTGAGCTGCATGGGTCCTGAAAAAGACGAAGCGCTGTCCTAGGGTTACTGTAAAACTGCAGATAATGATGGTGAAGTGTATTG
The DNA here is from genome assembly GCF_001952655.1 of Monopterus albus. Lineage (NCBI taxonomy): Eukaryota > Metazoa > Chordata > Actinopteri > Synbranchiformes > Synbranchidae > Monopterus > Monopterus albus. Next base: position 345,242 of record NW_018127911.1, on the reverse strand, counting down.
CTCAAGAAAACTTTGACAGAATGGGACTTTAAGTTATCCTAGGCTGTCAAATCTATTACCATGAAAAACTGATGTTGACTGTTTTTGTTAGCAACACTGTTGTTTCCTAAGGCTGTTTTTACCACAGCGTGCTTTGTTGCTTTCTTTGCTGTGAATTTTCATATCTTTTGGCATGTGGTTTTCACAACAAAAGTCTCAGCCCCAACTAAATCAGCAAGGGAATCATGGTCAGCCTTTCTAACACGGACTTCACTGCACTGGATGTAATCTGCTCAGATAAACCTAGAGAGGCCATTTTACAGTTACAGTCTAAGAAGAGATAATCCTACTTGGTCTCACATCAAAGGAGGGGAAGGCTGTTGAGGTTATCTGTGCAATAATGATCACCCCTGGGACTCCTGGCACCTGAGACACTGTAGCTTGTATAGTAAGCACTAACCTGTGATATTTCTTTCCAGTTTTTCTCATCCTAGCTGGCATATAAAACAGTCCATCATATACTTCAGGTATTCATTGCCTGTATTAGTTACTATTTTGATTCTGCATCTTGCTGCCCATCTTGTTTTTAGGACAGTACTTTGCATAAATATTGACAAAAAAAACCTATGTATGTGCTGCATACAGGCACGTACTGTTTGTGTGTTGGGTGGATGGGTTATAAGACAGATGACTCTGCAGTAAAAGGTCACAGATGACAGGTGAAATTACAAATTACATTCAGTGGTACAGATATAAGCCATTTTTATGCAGAAATCATGGCAAACTGCTGGTGTTTTCACTCAAATCAAAAAGCGTGACTGACTGCGTTGTTCTCATTGACACCACTCCCCTCCTCATTCATTTTTACTTTTCTCCACCACTGCTGCTCTCTCTCTGTATCTCTCAGACCTCCAAACCCCCATTCCGCCCCATCTTGTTTATACAGGAAGTGTGGCGAACTCCATCCATACCACTTACTGCTGAATAGGATCACAGGTGGTCTGGAACCACGCCCATTCGGCAATAGGCAAGGTGCACCCACATTCTTTAAATGTGGTTAAAAGTTGTGTTATATTTGCATAGAAACCTGACTACTAACACGAAGAGATTACATCATTGTGTCAGGTTACCACCAACAAAATGAAGGCCTCTATGTTTTGTGTATGAATTTTCATTTAGATGCTGGATGATAGAAAGTCTTTATTGCAACACACCAGTTTAAACAGCGTATGCCCAAAAACATTACTGTTGCTACCTGCCTTACTCTCCTTGGCTGAGTTTCCACTTCCTCTGCATTATGGTATAGTGACAAGTTGGGCCATGGTGCTGGGTGAAGCTGGGAGAAGTAATGAAAACAAATGGCTGCTATTATGAGTACTTCACATCACAGGCTCCATAACAAAGTCTGACAAGGAGTTTTCATCATGGTGAACATGGCATAGAGGGGAGACACGCCATCTCTGCTTCTGCTTTTTTATATTATACAACTGTGATGCTGTGAATTACAGTTCAGCTGTTCCCAAAGGAAAACATGTCAGACATGGTACTGTATAGCTCAATGGGTACAACATTAAAATAACACTGCCAGTGTCAGCAAGTTATTTCCCACTGGGCCCAACAAAGCTAAAAGTAAATTTGGTCAAGTTAATAGTATCTCTTAGATTAAAGGTCTCATTAAATGTCAGCAGCTGTTTGATTTATGCTGTAGCATATAATTTAAACAATTGATGAATAAAATAATTGAAACGCGGTTTAGTACTAAGAGCCTAGTAATTGTTTTTAGAAATGTATTGTCTGAAGATAGCTATTAAAAATGAACAACATGTGTGCATGACAGACAAAATTATAGTTCAAATACATAAATTCAGTATGAAATATGAAACTTAATCAGCCTTGTTTTGATCAAATCCAACTGACAAAGTTTTACAGGTGTAAAAGTATAAAATGTAAAGCAACTGCTTGGTGAAATAAAGAATAATCACTCACTGCCTGCAGGCGGCATGGGTTTTAAAGTTATCATAACTATGAAGTTCTTTGCCTGTAGATGACAACTTTTGCTGCATGTCAAGTCTCAAGACTGCTGGAGGACCCATGAGCTGGGATATGAGACCATTCTTTTATGGACTGAAGCCCCTTTATTGGAAATCAGTTGGCGATTGAATGCTTCAGATTAAGGATCACGGGAAAGAATGGCTCATGTATTCATACACATTTCCTTGATTGCTCTCTCCTAGCATTTTTTCCCCTTTTCTTCGCATCTTACGTGGAGCGGACTAAAAGATGCATGTGTGAGATTTCCTTGATTGCTTTTTCCTAGCATTTTTTCCCCTTTTCTTTGCATCTTACATGGAGCGGACTAAAAGATGCATGTGTGAGAAGCTACTGGCTGTATGTGTCCAGATCTTCTGGTCTGATTTGTGTCTGCATTACTCTTAACTTCTAAAGAACAGCTGCTGAAAGTCATCAAAGTTTACACCACGGCCATCAGGAACCCTGCTTTCCCAAAGTGAGATGTCTGATTTTAAATTGAATGAATCTAATGCTGAAATAACAAGTTAATAAATAAGAGTGGAGACAGTGACCTTTATCTCAGATAAATAAGATTCATCCTCCACATTTTTGGGCAAAATATTTCTAACTTAACCACTAGCTACAAGCTTACACTAAGGTCACATGACCTCTAGGCTATTACTGCCCCTGTGCACCTAATTGAATATGTTATGGGACAAAGGCATTACTTCATTACATATTCCACTGATTGTCAAATCAAGCACAAGTATGATTTTCTTTCTCATATGTGCAAACTGTACATACAGTACAAGTGTTTTTCCCCTCTTAGTGTTAACATCTTGAAGATGATGTGCAGTTGTTCTTCTCCTGGAGCTTGGCTGTCACTTCTTGTAGGAAGAAGGAAGAAGAAGACATACTTGTTCACCCTTCGAGGAGGGAGCACTGACTCATGTCCCACCTCCTTCTCCACTGTTGTATGTCTGTAACATCAAGTTTTCTTTGACTGTATGGTTTGCATCCTTTCCCCCATCTCACACCCCACCTCACAAGAAGCTGTCTCTGTCACTCTGTGGTTCATTAGAAGCCATTATTTTTTTGCCTAACACAAACAGCAAGCAGATAAAGAGGAAGATCAAACTTAATTGGAGCGGTTTAGCTGGTAGTGACAGCAGAGAGTGCTTTGCATGCAAGGAGGAGAATAATCAGATATCTCTCCGTCATCTTTGCTTAAGGACAACAACAATAAAATCCTATCCTGCTTCCCAGGTGCTTTGTGAGCAGCAATGTTATGGCATGCAGCATGCAGAAAGAAAAAGAGAGGATTGTCAAAAAAAAAAACAGCTGGGTAAACTACTCACTAATTAGGATGGATTGCCAGCTACTGCCCCTTTTTTCTCAAATTTTCTGTTCTGTACTGATGCAGTAGAAAATCTAATGGTCGTGCTTTTATTTCATGTGGTTTCAGGAACACGGATGCATCTTTACTTCCCTCAGGCTGAAGGGCTGAGGGAGACTGACAACATTGCTGTGAATCTTGATATCCACATCCAGCAGCTTTATTTCAACTAATTGTCTGCACATGACAAATTTAAGCTAAATTTAAGCGCAGTCCCTGACAGCTCCTCACAGCATTCACATCATCCATGATGTGCTCAGGCACTGGAGGAAAAACTGGCAAAGTGTTGTACCTTCAGCTTTCTTCAACTCCCCACTCTCAGAACCCAGCATGCCTGCACACACATGTTCTCCCTTATTTTATTGTTTACATCTCCCATCAATGCCGCAGAAAACGTAAGCCTTTAGCAAACCCCACCATTAACCCTGTTATTACACAGATTTATAGATGTTTTTTGTTTGTTTTAACTAGGAGGCTGCCGGGGGACATAAAATTGTTCCTCTTTGTTGATCTCTATCCGTGTCAGATGTCTGAGGATGGACATTATGATAAGGGGAAGAAAGGCTTCACTGTGGAGGCTCAGGGGAGCAGAAGATGCTCTCACTTTCACAGGAAATGACACTTTCAGATCGCCTTCAGGCTGCAGCACAGGGATGTTTGCCTGGAGAAAGTGACCCTGTTGTAACTGTTTGTACTCAGAGCTACATCAAGTTGGGCTATAATGTCACCATCAACCATTTTGAAGAGGCACAAACAAGCCAATGGAATACACATCACGCACTGAGGCCACAGAGGCAAGAAAATCATAACTAATCACTTAGAAGTTTCACAGAATAGCTTAGCAACTACAACAAGTTGATCACGGTTACTATAGCAGCAAAAAAAAAAAAAAAAAATTCACAAGATGGATTTCTTTTGCGCTGAACAACATCAGTGTCTAATAGCCTGAGCAGTGAATGCTTGCTGCTTTAAAATGAAGAGTGAACACATATGTTGCTCCCAAAATCATTATTGAACATCATTAAACCAAAGTGGAAGAAAATCCAAACACAATTCTTCTAGATATCCACTGACAATACTCAGAATAGTGTAGTGTGCCTAATGGGGTGAACATGTTATGTATAATATTCAAATGTATTTCTGCAGAGACAGCGCTGCTTTTGATCATGGCCACAGTGACTCACGAAAGCTGTGCAGCCATTAGTGAGGAGAAGGGAATGACTCAAGGGGGCTCTAGGCAGCTTTATTGCAGGGAAATTACACTGAGAGGAACTAATTATACACGATGAATTCAAAATTGTTTTAGTTTTAGGAATTGCTTAGTTGATGTTTGCAAATAATATGCATCATTTGAAACATATTGTATATGTGAAGTACATACAGACAAAAGCAATGCATGTGTTAATTCCAAATAATCAAAACACTAATAATTACAACACCTAATAATGTCCATCCAGTGTCCTGAATGATGTTTTTGAATCAGTCACCTCCACCTGTCCCCCCTTTGAGTGGTGTTGGTGCAGACATTTCTAAATGTCAGAAACTCTGCTGCTCCTCAGCAGATGATGAATTTAAATTGAATTCCAGCAATCATATGTTTCTCCTACAGCACCAGTTACTCACAATGACACCTGGAACTGCCTTGACCGACTTGCTCAGGGGTGTCACAGTACAGGCGAGGGAATAACACTCATACAGCCAAGTTTCCATTCACAGTCTAACTTGTTGCTTTTCTGTCACCAGCCTACGTCTTTAACCTGCACCCAACTGGAGAAATATATGAATGTTGTTTACATTTCATCTGGGAGCAAACACTCACTCGCTGCAATGAAGTAAAATAAAACAAAGAAACCAATTTCAGGTGGGGGAGGCTCCACCTGCAGTGGTCTATTACTTTACTGTCACAGCTCTGAAGTAGAACGCAGGCATTTTGCAGTAAAGAAGAGTATTTACTTTGCAAGAATGCTTGTTTTGCTTTGTGCATTCTGTATTCCTGTAAACCTGAGCTCTCTTGCTTCTACACTGGGAGACAAGTCAAATTTTCATGATAAAGTGCTGGTTACAAACAGTTTCACCACAAAGTGCTTTCCAGAAAACAAACTACAATCATATAGATACAAACAGGGGATTAAAAAGAGAGTGCGTGTATGTGAGTAGATTCGAGACCAAAGGGCTACAGGAGGGCAGTTTGTATGAAAAGCACAATCGATAACTGCAGCAAAAGAGAACAAAGAGAATAATTCTTTGTAAGTTTATAGTTATAGCACTATGTAAATGTTGTCTAACAATCCGATTGTGTGATCAGCCCAAATAGAAAATTCCTCTGAACAGTAAGTAAATATTGTCCACGTTCACCCCAACCAGAGACAGATTCAAGGATGTTAGGTTTAATTTCTACTATGTTACATATTAGGGTGGTTAAGTCATCAGGTATAAAATTATTCAGTTTTCATATGATATTCTTGAATAGAGAAGACTATAAATCAACACATTCCTTTACATGTGTACATGGTAGGAAATTGCCATTGTTGCTTTTTCATGTTGCCGCGTGTCCTAGGGTAAATTTTACCTTCTCTGTTGTTTGGAGGATCATTTGAGATGCAGTTTTAAAACACACTGATTCAATCCCAATTCCCTACAGAGCACTTAACATTTACCTCAGCCAAATTATACAGTGCTTAAACCAGGCACAAATTTATATCTTAGCATCTGTCTAATGACTACTGATGCTGCGGTGTAGTGTTTAAAAAACACTTTGCACAGCTTCTCGTTTTGTTGTGATTATGTCAATCTGAACACGATGTGCGCATCATTCGCTTGGCAAGTGTAGGATGAAATTTGACAATTTTTTTTTTTTATTTTTATCTTATTTGGATGTTGTGTAATGCCTGTGCTGTTTGTACAATCCTGTATTACATTGAAAACAATACAGCAGCACATTATTTGATGCGATACCTCATCATGGTTTTAAATATATCAATAATGTTTTCATACGTTCGCAAACTGGTGGTCCTGGGCCCACCTTTGCTCCCAAAGGGCTAGGCCTTTCCTGGATGCCACTTTTGTACCAAATCATGATTGCAGTCACCTGTTGACACAACCTGTTTCAAATGGAAATATCATTTCAGTGTTTCACCTCATTACTAGCCCTGAGATGCAGCCGTCCCAACTTTTTTTTTTTGGCATGTGTTGCAGACATAAAAATCGGAGTAGCTTCTGGCTGATCTCTCCCTTAATCAAAGCATTTTCTCCCTTTACTTGCTCACTCCTCTTTTCTGGCTCCTTTGTCCCTTTCTTACTCTCCTCTCCTCATCTTCTTCATTGCCCTTCATTCTTGTCTTCCTCACCTTCACACACCTCTGCCCTCTCTTTCTCTACCCACTTCCTATAGTGCTTATTTCAAGAGAAAATCATCTAGCCCACTAGAGAACAATTACTTTGTTGTAAAATCATAAATCAAGCCACCCAGAAAACTCTGCCTCTTGTAAACAGCAGGCTGAGAGCGAAGCGGTGTACCAACATGCTTCAAGTAACACAAAACTGTTAACACAGGTTAGAGGATGTCAGACGATCCGTCGTCATGAGGAATTGCATGAATCCTAGTGGGCTGCAAGTTAATAAGGCATGATGAGTGCCTTCTCATGAACATGTTTGCTCCCCTCTCATTTTCTTACTTGTACCCAGTTGAACATTATTCAGAAAATGATTTTAAAAATATTGTTTTTCACAAGGTGCTTTTCTAAAAACAAATGATATAAAGTTTAAACAAATCTGAAACAAACAAAAAAATAAGTTCACAATATTTAAGATGAGGACAGAGTCTGTGTCTATGTAGAAAATTGTCAGGATTGGCATGTGATGCTGCCAAATAGTGTTTATGGTGAACTTAATTATAAGACCAGACAAACTGGGGTAGAGGAAGATACTTTTACTCACGTAAAACAAAACAAACATGCAATGTACAGAATCTATATCGGGTTGTTAAGGCGGTTCAAGGTCAGCGCCGGTAATCACATACAGCCAGGGGATCCAAACTCAGGAAGTCAGACAGGAGATAGCAGAAAGTCGGTACACTTGTAGGCAATCAGGATCTTGGAGGAAATAGGCAAAACATGGTGGTCAGAACAACAATCTAAGGTCAAAACAAGAGGGTCAGGCAAGAATTACAGGCTGGAGAATCAGAGCTGGAGTCTAGAACAATCTGGCAGCGTTCTAGTGAGGGAATGCTGCCTATAAGCTGCTGGACACAGGTGTGAGTAATCAGAAGCAGGTGAACACAGATTAAACTAAAGAGTCCGTAACTGAGGTGCGACTGAAAAGGAAGTGGATACAAAATAAAAGCACACGACAGGAAGCAGACGGGGCAGGATCGTGACAGAAAATAAAGCCTGGATGGCTGGAGACCAAGATATTTTAAATGATATATATATATATATATATACAAGTATGATGAACAGACAAATATTTCTAATCTATTCTGAGATTAGAAACATGGCAGGACTATTTACAATAATTAAATTTTGTAACTATTGTAAAGTAGCTGATTTCATACAGTAAATACATAAGTAACTACATGTACATTATTTAAACACATTATTTATAATTATTTCTTTAATTTGTCTGTATTACAGTAGTGATGCATAATGTAGGAAACTGACATTTAACATAGTTGCCAACTTGACACTGTATCATTCAGTGGAAACTTTATGTATAATAAACTAAAATGTACCACTGAATCTTAGGATGGTGGTTAGCAACAGGACTCCCTCCATGTTGTGTGGCAGAGAAGATATTTTACAGGAAGGGTCCAGGTGCTAATATTAGTCTCTTCATTCATTGTCAGTACTGTATTTCAGTATAGTTGTGTCTTCCCCATAAAAACCACTTTCTAAACATTCTCTGATAAGCTACAATTGGCTCTTAGTGAGATCAGGGGAGCTGCTGTCAGCTCACTCAGTCAGGAGTGGGTCCTCAACAGATGTGACGTGGGCCTGGGTGGGAAGCAGGAGCTCCATCTCTATGTGAAAATATCCGAATGGCAGATCCTGATTGTTTGCCAGAATCTCCTGCTAGTTGAGTCAAGCTCCTCTCACTCACAGGATTGAAATGTGCCTGTCATTTTTTGGGTGGGAGGGGAGGGGGCGTTTGAGCTCAAACATGCTGTTCTTTTCATCACTCAGTATTTAGATCCAAAGCCACTTAGGAACCAACATGAGTTTATGCTGAACAATAAAGCAGAGGAAATGTACTTTTTTCATTTTCCCATTTAGTCATCTGTGAAGGGAATAAAATTATAACAATGCAAGGTTTATGGATGTGGGACTACGAGTGTGGGAAAATTGGAAATCTGCTTATAAAATAAAGGAGAGGGCAAACAACACTGTGGACTGGTGCTATTTATTAAGGGTTTTCAATAGTTTACAGTCTTTGCAATGTCATTCAAAGCTGAATCATGCAACCACACACCCAAACATAACCCTTATATATATCTTATATTATGAAATAATAGTTTTTGAAATTGCTACCAAGACACACATTAGGAGAAGTGGAAATACCTTTTTCAGCCCTATTATCTTACAACAATGAGGTAACCAACTGTTTTGGGTGCTTCATTGTATCCAGTGATATGATATGGATGCTCAACACTGGTGAAAAGGGTACTGCAGCTGCATTACCTTTGTTGCCCAGTGCTACCAGTGGACACTTGAAGCATAAGCTTTATTGCCAAGTATTATCAGAAATACAATTTGACTCCAGCCCAATGGCCTCCGATGTGCACAGCAGTATAAAATCTGAATAAAACCAAAACCGTAAGTAAAAAAAAAAATCAGAAGACAAAAATGTACACACATACATATATACAAGTTAAAAAGAACTACTAAATGTACAGGTGTCTCACTTATATCATTTATCTCACTTTGGACAGATGGAACAGTTTTCTTTGTGGCAAACTTTTCTGTGGCCTCTTGGAGCTGCTTTATTCATTCATTTTCTACTGCTTAATCCCTGAACGGGGTCACGGGAGGGGCCGGAGCCAATCCCGGCCGGCAATTCGGCGAAGGCGGGGTACACCCTGGACAGGTCGCCAATCCATTGGAGGGCTATCACATAGACAAACAACCACACACACTCCTATGAGCAATTTTAGAGACACCAATCAACCTAAGCTGCATGTCTTTGGACTGTGGGAGGAAGCCGGAGTACCCTGAGAGAACCCACGCAAGCACGGGGAGAACATGCAAACTCCACACAAAAAGGTCCTGAACCCGGAACCTTCTCGCTATGAGGCAACAGTGCTAACCACTGCGCCACCGTGCTGAAAGTGAAAAAGTCATGTCAGTGACGGCGACTGTGAATTCTATATGATGACTAATGGTTTATTCAAAAGAATGTTCAGCTTTTCTTATCTCATCCCCAATGCTAATTTGCTCTCTTTTTCTGGCCCTGTGAATGCTTGAGTGCTATTGTATTATATGAGATGAAGAAGTGCTCAATTATTTATTCATGCAGTTACCTCTCTATTTCTATTTGTGAAAAAGGGGAAGGATAGGTAAAAGGCTCTGTTTCGGTTTTGCTTTTGCAGTTCAACAACATCAGAGCAATAATTATCAACTATGAGAATTACAAGAAGAAGTGTGCACTGTCGCAGTTATTAATGTTTATGTCTGAGATAAAGGAATGAGAGGATGAGGTTAATCTTGAGTTGTTTTGAGAGTGAACCTTGGGACGTCTGGGTGCACAATTTCTGATGCCAGTTTAGTCACATGATCATGAGGTTGATCATAAAAATCCCAGCATTAAGCAGTAGAAACACAGTTGTTGACAAATGGTAAGAAAAAGATTTGGTAGAGGCTAGTGATTAAAAACACTGCATGCATTTCATAGGGAAATTCAGCATGGAAATTGGTTTCTCTGCAACTGCTGGTGCCGCTCGGTTTGTTGAATGAGAAGCCTTTTCCCCAACTGTTATCACTATATTAAAGAGCTGTCACTTCTCCTGTAATGGAATGCACAATTTGAAGAATTAGCATTTTTTTCAACAGCTATCTTGTTTGTGCCAGGGCAATAATTGGCTAGATACTTTATTTTCTCAGAATGGTAAGATAATTCTCCCTCCTCCAATGAAAAAGCAATCAGTCACAGACTGAGGGGTTTCTTCTTGTGTATGTGCGTGTGTTTGCACATGTGACTTTTCTGTTTGTTAGATTTGCATGAGATGCACCGTGATTCTTGTGACAGCCTTTAGTCATTGATTCTCTCTAATGTTCACCAAAGACAGGTTTGAGGAATAACCATGAATGAACACTATAGAATTAGTCACATGAAGGTAAAGCATCTATGTGATGGAGAATTACGTGCCTATATCCTCACTGGTGTTATCTTAACTGAGCATTTCAGGATTAATTCACTACTCAATACAAGTTAATACCTTGGCATGCCCCTTTATCAAATACTGATATTCCAAGAAAATACTCTCCTCAATAAGTACATTACAAGCTGTTTGTTGACTTTGATGGATTAATATAAAACTGTGTAATTATTAAAGACTTTTTCAACTCATGCTGTTGCCTCTGCATGTGAAGCGACACATACAATGTGGCCACTTGGCAAAAGGTGTGTAATGTTCTTAAAATAACAAATAAATTAAATAAAAGCAAAAACTATGTCTTAGTGTTTTAATATGATAGAAGCTGAGAAATTTTATGCCAACTTTTGCATGCCCTCACACAGAAACACAGACGAGTTTGTATTCATTCCTTGAGCAAACTTTATTTTGACTTGCACTGATATTCTGGAGACTTGCCCTAAGTTTAAACATAACTACTTCTTGCCTAACGCCTAACCTAATATTAACCTAACCTTAAACCAAGTTGTAACCCTGAAATTAAATTATTTACATCTGGTCCCACACAAAGAAGGCCAAGCCCATATGTGTGAGTATGTAGGTTTTGCACACACACACACACACACACACACACACGTCACACTGAGATGCATAACATAGAGATGCACAAGACACTATAAAGGCCTAGTGTGAAACCACAGCCTGAACTTTCAATGAGACTTCAATACTTTATGACCATACCACAAGGAATATAGCTGAGAGGAATTCTCCAGGGAGGGATTCTTACTTATAACATGTTGTATAACATGAAAAGAATCACAGCACCTTCCATCCATAAAATATTGCAAACAATGTTTCAAAATAAAACAAAGGAAAAAAACATTGCTCAATTTTAAAATCTAATATAGCTAAACCTATAATATCTTAAAAGGGACAAAATCATATCAGTGAATTTTACTCATGCACACTGTAACCGTCCAAATATAACAATTTGTGTCTACTATGTGTTATTATGTCCTTTTAGGTAAGTAAATAATGTATGAGAAAGATTTGGTCTATACACTCCTAGGTTTTGCAGACACTACTGAGCCAGCTAATACACTTTTTAGTGTATTAGCTGGCCTTTGTAGTGACACCATTTTCCTCCTAGCAATGGCACCTGGTTTATTGAGTAAGTGAAAAGATAAGGCCACATTTTGAAAATAAAGCAGGGGTTTCAAATTATATAAGGCTGTCTACCAAAAGACAAATAGACAAGTCAGAGAAAAAATACTGACCAGCTTCTAACAACCAGCCAGTGGTTGGTGTTAATTTCCCATTCTGGCAATAACTGTTTCACGTAATGACATACAGCGGTACAAAGTGGACTGAAAGAAATGACCTGGTTCTTCTGGTAAAACCTGTGGGGTAGGGTTGGCGTCCACTCCACAGATAACAAGTGTCCAGAGTGACCGTCAAAGCAAAGATTGTGCTGGACAAATGTAACAAGGAGGGAGGAATCCCCTTGAGAGCATTCAAGCCCTCACACTCAACCCTCACATTCACAGCCCTCTCCACCAATCCATTATAAATGGAGTCTAGTGTCACCCGTATGCCTCATCCCTCTCTCTGGGCAGTCACCGTGAAATATTCACCTGTTCCACTCCTCCAGGAGAGTAGAGAATTAATGGAAATAGAGGAGCTGAGGGCGCTCCTCTGTATCCAGATCCCATGAAAAAGGATGTGAAATGCTGACGCCGACTTGCATCAGCACAGACCCCCACCCATCCCAGCAGTATACTATATTTACAGTACACACATCTTTGGCTGAGAGGGAAAACTTTTGTATGTTGCTTCTTCCAGACAGCTTACAAGACAAAGAAAACATTGTGGAGACTGTGCAACCAACAGTTTGCTCTGCTTGTTCATCATCTGTTTGATAAACTGCTCAAATGTATCAGGTACTGGCTGATTTTGCACTATGGAGCAATCCTTCACTGCTCAGCTGACTGTGTGTGAGAGAGGAGCACAGAACCTGATCCCTTTGTTGTGGCAGCCACTGTTTTGAACTTTTAGC
>NW_018127911.1:313922-332402 GCF_001952655.1 Monopterus albus | reverse complement strand
CAAAGACCCTGCTCCTTTTGTTGGGCCAGCCACTGTTTAGAACTTTTAGCAGATGAGACCTCCTCCATGGCTGGCTGCTTGAACTGATAGGTGGAATTCTAAAAAGGCTTCTTAGAACCTTAGCTAGGTGATTGGCAGGGCTAATGTCCTGACCAGCTATCAAAACAAAAGATGGAAAAGCTGAAATAACAACAGAAGGGTAGAATTTGAATAACAATAAATCTATATGTATAAAAAATATATTTACAATCGAACTGTTGTGGTGTGGTTGTTCTAATATAACATTGTCATTCAAAGGTTACTGAAACAATGTTGAGTTCAACCTTGAACTTTGCACAAAACTGGCTAAATAAATACCAACATGACTTCTATTTTCAGCTGTTCTTCAAAAAAAAGTAACAGCCTGTGGATGTGTTACATCACCTAAAAGCTCTCTCTTCCATCATTTTATCAGGCTCTTCCCCATGTTAATTAGCCCCTGAACACAGTGCTGCTGTGCAACATCTGTTACTCAGTAGGTAAAGCATGGCACTCAGTTAGATTGCTGGTTAGATGCTGTAACAGTTAAAGTGTATTCATTCATGGCACTGCATAGTGCTTTGAATTACAGACTACATAAAATTACATTTATGCTATGTCTATGAATATTCACCATGTCACAAGTGGCAGATTAGCCTGTTTGTCATCAGGTGAAAGACACCTGGTGCAAAAGAAACAGGTGGATATGTTTGAATGTCAGACTGTGAGGTAGAGGGTGACACACTGACTAATGATGGCAAAGAGGGAGGACAAATTCCTACAAGGGACCAAATGTTCCCTGTGCCTTTTGCTCCATGTACACCATCAACTCATAACCTGTATTTATACCCCTCACTACTGGAGACTCAGCACTGGCGTGATCCATTGATTCAGCAGGTCATTTCTTATGTTTGAGTTCAACTGCAGCACCAGATACACTATGGTGCAAACACATGGAAAATCAGGACTTTTTTTCACATCTCTTTGCAAGTAGGTACAGAAATATATGAAAGAGGAGAGAGAAGATCAATAAAGGTATGGTCCACATTAAATTATAAGGTTGAATTGTAAGGCTGAGTCATTGATTCCCGCTGAATAGTGGACAAAGTTAACAAGATCGAAGTCTCAGTCTGGCTGCCTCACACAGCAGACCTCGTTGTATCTCAGGAGACACAGAACAGGGAGACGGAGAAGGCTAAGGGTATGGAAGAACCATGTGAGTGTTTATAAACAGAGGCCAGAAAGAAGTCAAACATAGAGGCAGTCTTAATCCCCCCTGAAGTTCATGGACTGCAGCAGAACATTAACCCCAAGAGAAGCAGTAAACATAAGCGGGGAGTAATCCAAATCCAGATTGTCATCAAGATCATTCTAAAGTAAATGTTCAGTTGTAATGCCTATGTGTTACAGATACAGTTTACCAAGGTGTCAGTCACATAAATAAGAACTGCTCTGTGAAAAACAAATAACTATGATCAACAGAGACATGAAATCACCCGAGAACAACTGTGAGTAAGACTCTTGCTGTGTTAGAATATATTGAGTTGTTGTAAGCCATGCACATTTGTCACTGGATCAGTGCTTTAGATTAGTATTGCACCAGGGGCACATTTTTTCCTATCTATCCTTCCTGAGTCAGTCTATTGACCACTTGTGTATCAAGGAATGTTTTTCAAAGTGCATACTGTGAGCCAAGCATGCCTCCTACATTTCAGCCTCTTCATTCAAGGGGGATGGAGAAGTGGGTACTTTGCTTGCCCTCACATATGAGCAGAGATTACACTACAAAACAAGAGCCGTCTGCTCTCCCTGGAGGCTTGGTTTCTCAATGGTACATGGAGAGAAGATTAAATAGATGCCTGGGAGTAGTTGGCCCCCCAGATTCTTCACAGTTCAGTGTTAATGGAAGCTCAAATGGTGAGTTCAGGCCATATTGGATCTGTAAGAGCATAGCGGAGGGTGAGTCACCCAGAGAGACACACAGAGATGGGAGGGATGCTTAACGCCGAGGTGAGAATCTGCTCTAACCAAACATAACTGACTTTGCCTGAAAGAGACAGAAAAGTGATTGTGCAAATGATCTCATTCAACTCCGAAACAAAGTGTCTCTCACAGACTGTGAGAAAACACTTCACTTCCATCTGTACCCTTATAAGAAATTTGAAGCCTGTTTAACTGAAGCAGCCAAATTCATATTTTAACCCATAGTCATTTTGCTCATATTTTGTGCATGCCAGCCCACTTGGTTTCTCTCATGCAAACTTGGCTCAGTGTATTAGTAGACACTTCATTCCACTGGTTTCATCTTGCAGAATGTACTGTATATTTTCCTCTTTAGAAAATTACTCAGCCTTGTGTCTTCTTTGTTGTCTTCCATTCACATTGTATATGTTGTGTCATCACAATACCAACATTAGGAGCAAGAATAATATCCAAAATTCTGAACACCACCAAGCAATATACAGTAACAAAACTGCTTAGTCAAGGAAACCATTTACAGCAAATGGATGTACAGTTAGATTTTGATTGACAGGCCCTATTTTTAAGGGAACTCTTAAAGAAACAATGCAGCAACAATGATTCTGTAAGGAGAAGTAATCACACCCTTAATAAAGACATACACCTTAATCTTAATTAAAACAGCATTGTCAAAATTTATCTAAGTGGCTGCACAAGCGTAATGTCAAATTAACTGTGAGAAGTGCATACACTAGACCTGCATGGATATGACTGGTTGTTACAGTCCGCTGGTTGCCAAGCAGCTGAAGAATGAGCCAATGATTGTGGAGCATGAATGAAACAGCTGAAGCCCCTCAGCTAATGCAAGCAAACTTCAATATTCTGCTTAAACTATTGTTTTTAAACAAGGGCACCATGGAAAGCACTGTTATTTCAGTATCAGTATGGTTTTCACATTCAGCTATGCAAAGAAAACAAATGTATCCAGCTATCAACAAATTAGGTCAGCTGGGAGCAACATGTTATATACTACTCAGCATTACTGTGTTTTCATCAGTATGAACTTGAGCTGCAGTTTAAGCTCTGTCTCTTTTATTCCTGTCTGTTACAGCTAATGTGCAAACTGCACTTTTACACTCTGCTGGTGATGCTAAAATGAAATCTCAGTTTGCAAAACACATTTAGGCAAAGTGTCAACCAATACTAAGATTATGCATTGAAGCCATGTAAAAATTCAGTTGTGGTGACATGAGTTCTTGCACCATGCAATTCACTACACTCTATCTTTGCTGTTATTGTGTCTCTCTGTGCTTCTATTCTTAAAAGAAATACTTTCACATTGATTGCAGGAGGCCACTAGTTAAATAAGGCCATTCTGATTTTCAGTGCTGTATGCACTGGTTGTGAAGGTAACAGATTAACAGACTGCTTGGGTAAAGCTCTTATCTGCTTCTTTTAAGCATAATTAGGGACTGCGAAGATTTGCTGTTTGCTCATCTTCTCTGACTATGTTTAGATGCATAATTGTGTTTACTGGCTGAGGGAAAACAAGTCTTTCATCTCATGGAGATAAGCGAGTGATTTGTGGTCCACTTGGTGGCCTGTTCTTATATTCACAGGTCTGATCTCTTTGTTGCTTTGCTCTCTCCCACACTCCCTCTCTCTTACTGATTAATGCTGATGCTTGGCTAATAAGAATGTGGCTGTGGCTTATGAGGTAGGGCAGTCGTCTTCTAACCAGCAAGTTGGTGGTTCGACTCCCGGTCTCCCCGCATGCCTAAGTGTCCCTGAGCAAGACACTGAACATACAAAAAATATCACAATATGTGTCATTTGTTCTAGCAATATATTGTAAATCATATAGTCTCCCTACATCAGTCACTTCAGAATATATGTAAATAAGATAGCTTAACAGAATGTAAGTGATTATATCTGGTTGTTCTTTACATAACCAAACAAGTGCTAGAAAATGGGCAAAAAAGAGCTAGTCATACATCATTGTCATTAAATTTTATTGTGATTGAATTGAATCGCACACCATATTGTTAGGTATTTTTAGTCAGATAGATATTGGCTAGATACTTTATGTATTAGAAATGTTTAGTGGAGATAGGATGTCTAGGTAGACTGTTAAATGCTTAGTCATGCTTATAAGTTTCTACAGGGTACATCTGGTCGAAGATACTAGAGAGAAGAGGTGATGACTGTCAGCAGACAGGATGTTTAATATTATTATTATGACATGTATAACTGTAGCCTTAGCCATAATATGTTCTTATGTTTAAGTCACGACATGTACTAGAGGTCGTGAGAATGTTTTTAGTTACACACCACTTAACCAACAGACACACATTCACACGTTGATTTGCTTCATGTTTTGACTACTGCTATGGCCAGCTGCAAAGCTGGTAACAGAGACGTCTCGGTTGACGTTTCTGTGTAGTATGGAGCTAGCCCAACCGAGGGGATATAATGTATAGGCCTGGTGGGTTCAGGGTCTTTCATCTTACATCTGCCTGCGAGCAGTTTGGAGGTGCAAGATACCTGAGCGTGTAATGTTAATTTTACCTGTGATCCTTTGAATAAATCAGCCCTGTTTTGAAGTTACTTGGACTGGCTCGTCTCTCAGAGTTAGCAATGGTAACACAAACCATATCCTACAATATTGTGCATCGAATTGTATCGAGAAAAAGTCATATTATCCCATCCCTACTAGCTACGTATGACAGGTAAGATGAAGAAAGGCCAATGATAATGGCTTTTCACCCTGCTCGGTGAGTCTGTAGAGGAGATGTAGGGAGATAGGGGAAGGGGAACGAAGACAGCAATGCATGACAGTGTATTTAAGGGTACAGTATGTGCCATAGACATGGCAGAAGTACACAAACTGAATACTCAAGAAAAATGCAAGCATTTCCCAAAAAGGTGTGCCACTAAAAGTGGAAGGACATCAAATTCATTACTCAAGTTGAAGTGCTAAGTACATGGCCTAAAATGTACTTAAAGTACAAAAGTTCAAGCACTCCACTAAGAACACAATGTGTTTTAAACATCACTGAACCGGTGCTGTTGTTATCATGAACGCATTTGTTCAATAGACTTTCAAAGCTGAAAAATATGACACAGCAGAAATTTCTGGCACTCACTCACTGCCAAGATGCACGGGCGAGGAAAAACAAGCCGGAGAAGCAAAAGTCCAGTAGCAGTGTTTAGTGCACCTATAAATGTTAAGACCAACATGTTTCAGCTTGTAGCCTAACTCGGGGTCTGTTAAAGGTACGATCCTGTTAATCCTTATCCAGATAAATTACGTAAGTTAGTCTGGCTGTTAACTGCATGTTGCTGTGGACAAAACCAAAATTACCAAAAGTACAGTATGTTTGCAGGATTACTGATGATTACCAATTGGGCCTTTCCTCCTAATGTGGGTAGGGTTAGAGTTGGCCACCAAAATTCAAGGTACAGAAACGTTCACTGTCCTAGAATAAAAAAGCCACTTTGCTGCAGCAAAGATGTACTTTGCACAGTGTCCCGGCACAAAAGAACTCTTTATCTTCTGTTGTCCGGGTTGTCAGGGCCAATAGTGAAATCACATTTCAAAAATTACTGACTGAGCTACTTCTATATGGTGTTAGTTCTTTGTGGTTTGCCATGTCGCCAGGCATGAAATCCCATTCACACTCTTTAAACAGCCAAGTAGCACTGCTGTTGCTAGGAGATTAAGTTTGAAACAAATGTGTTGATACTGTCTTTTGGTCATTGTTGAATGGTCACTGTCATTGGGAGTGCTGCTCTAAGAGGCCACTCTGTCTCCCACTCCGTCAGTTCTCCTATTACTCATTGCTATTGTATCAGTGGATTTACATTCTCAGGCCAAAAAAATTATGCATTTACAGAAGTATCTATGACTTGGAGTGTCCACAATGGGGTGTCTTAATAAAGAAATGTCTGTTAATGTAATTGATTCTCATTTGTGGCATCAGGCAGACATTCAACAACACTGAATGTTTGTCTGCAAAGAAACAATTTGGAGAGTAATCCTTGCATTTCACCAGACTTTCTGCTCATAGGCGCACCATGTAATTGCAGTTAAATGAAATTATTATGTACACATACATGGGCATAGATCTTTAAAGTGATGCATAGACACAATCAGCAGACAATCCCTTTGTTCAGTTAAAACAATGGAAATGTTAGACTGCTGTTTTAAGTCATTGCCTTTTTGTTCGAACAGTGGGGTGAGATTAGGGTGAAACAACTCTGGGGAGAATGCTGATTGCTTTATAAAAAGTTTCAAGGAGCCAGTGGTCTTAACCTTACACTACTGCACACATGTGACAAGACAAAAATGAACACACCTTATTCATATTGTTACATGTTTGAAAGTACAGTGGTTTAATATGTCATAAGTAAAATATATTTAATTGTAAAAACAACTAATTGGAACATAAACGGTCTAAAATGTGGCTGGGGAATTAATTGATTTACATTTAATCGCTTTATATGTATGTATAATTCATTTATTGAATTCTCATTGAATTCCTTTTAATGATTGCCAAATGGGCTGAAATTGCATTTTTATCGACGTATAAGGAAATCAAATCACCAGCAAACTGCATGCTCTATAGAAAGGTATCAGCATCTTGCTGTTTTGCTAAAATATGAATCTATTCGACAACAACTGAATCATTTCCACTGATGAAATGTTTGTGTGCTTACTGTACAACTCTCACACACACACTCACACATACACACAGATGAATACCAGGCTTTATTCATCTGCCTCGATTGTCCACACATGAAAACAGCTGAACGAGCAAAAAGCAGCAGAAAAGGCAATACTTTCCTGCTCTGTGCATAGCTCTCTCATATTGTACGCGAGACCCATTGGGAATACAGATGGCTCTGTCCTCACTCTGTAGTTTTTCTAGTAAACTAAACTTGCCTGGCTTCAATGGTCCTAGAATGCCCATATTAAAACCACCCACACACACCAACAACTACTGCAGGTACAATACAGCTGCTCAACTATATTGAGATAAATTAAGAAGGGATTAGCTACCCAGCTCTAAGAAATCCACCCCATCTGTTTGAATCCCATTGTCAGTAATCTTATAATATGAAGTGAAGTTTGAAGTGTGTGTATATGTGTGTCTCTGTTGTTATGGATGACTGCACACAAGCAAACACAATATTTGCACTGGGTAAGTTATGTACTGTGTATTTCTGTTAAACTGATATGAGAGAGAACATGCCTTTATTGTGATCAGCTTTGGTATCCTGAGTTCTAAGATAAACACGTAATGGAAAGATGAATGACATATTGTAAACACAGCACATTTGCATTGTCAGGAATGGATCATGCAAAAATGTACTGCCAGAGTTTATGGCTTTGTATTATGTTTGCAATTATGTGGTATAAAGACAGAGGATTACTGGCAAAGTAAACCAATTTATTACATGATTTACAGACACAAAGATAGAGAAGCTACAATAAATGTGTTATGCTATAATGATGTAACCATTTTTAATGTTGGGAAATCAAAAACTTACATGACATTTAATGGATGCTCTGTGTTCCAGTTTTGATAGAAATGTCTGCACAGATGCTCTTTCTGTGTTATAATATAAGGTTTAGTGTGCTGTTACAATAATGTGGTTTACTATTTGGTGCATGTTGCCAATTTTGTGATGGTTATTATGCATTTGCAGTAATGTGCTCTGAAATAGGTGATATAAATGGAGCATGGTTTCATTGTTGGCGATCTATTCTGCACAGAGTGCTGTCGGTATTTATTGTGTACTGGCAAGGATTGCCAAGGTAACTGCAGTTGGCAGCAGTTCTATTCTTGTCATGGAGCAGTGAGGTAGGAAATATTTCAGGGTTGCGTAGTATGGTCAACCATTCACATTCTGCCTCTATGAGTTAATTTAGTACTGTATGAAAAGACATGAATAAAATTTTGATCCTTTACTTCTGCAGGGGAGAAAAGAGGAGCTGGAAGGTGTGAAAATAAATGGAAGCTTAAGAATGACAGGTGTGATACAATACTGCACAGCATCATGTGGTGAAGTCTTATCTCGATCTACGCTATTATATTGTACCAGCTTAAGAGTCAGTATCAGCATCTGTTCACTTGTGAAATGAAATGATGATGGTGTTTCATAAAACGTCATCCTATAAAGATACCTGGAAGATAAGTGCGGCACTTTGATGCCACACTCAAGAATGTCACAGTTGAAGGAAAGTCTAAAAAGCTTATCTTAAGAATGACATGTTGCCAGTTTGATTCCCAAAACTGCTCCAAAATGTATAGGTGAGGAAAGTAAATAAAATAAGTTCTCTGTTGTTTTAAACTTTCATTAAAAGGAAAGGCATTGAAAGCTGACACAATGAAGTATGGAGAAATGGGGAGGTAATGTGTCACAGAACAACAGAGAATCAGATTAGCATCACGCATTATCTTTGCAACGTGTGTTCTTACCAGCTTTAAGGGCTCATTAGTCGGTTGTTTCATCCGCAACAACTCCCTTGTTCTCAAGTGAAGTGTACGAAGAGCCAACAGCATTTAAAGCCCAACCTCATGATGAGCTGTAAATCCCACAGTGGAAGACAAGAGTCTTACTTGTTGATGGGAGATAAATGGCCAAATGTATTCAGTTCTCACTGTCTACTGTAGATGAAAGAATGGTATTTATTTGAGTGATTAGAAATATGTGCATTACAGGGTCATGTACTGTCTAATTATTGTTACTGAATATTTTAAATAGAATGTAGATCATTATAAAATGCTGATCACCGGGTTTGTCTCTCTGTGAGACCCATTTACGAGCAGGTGACTATATAAGGAAATGTGGTGTCAAGCTGTGGGTTCCTACCATCTTTTCATGGAAATGCTGTTACCTTTTTTGTTGTATCAGGTAAAATGGAGATACATACTGTATACAGGTGAGCAGAGGTACAGCCACATGAGCACAATCGAAGGGGGCATGACCACCCATACAGGCTGCAATTACTGTAAATCAGAAACAAACTGCCATAAATGATCCACCACAGGGAGCAAAGACACACTAGGTTGACTCGAAATATGTTTTCTTTTTTCCTTTTGCCAGAACCTTAACATTTGCTACATGAGTCACAGGCCAATAAAAAAGAACATCAGGGTGATAGTTTGTCAGAAGAAATACACTCAGGTGTACAAATCACATTTACAGTAAGTTCGTAAATGATTTAATATTTGTTTGGATCAACACATTTCTAGAAATCGTGGTAGCAAATTGTACCTGAATAAATACAGACTCACACAGACAAGTGTTTTTGCCCTAGAGAACATTAGAGATATAATGATTATAGGTCTGCTCTGAATCATGTATTAGGGGACTTTTTATCCAACTTTATTACCTTTTTGCTCATCAGTTCTGCAGATATTCCATTAAAACAGAAATATTGCATGTAACGATAAGAATTAAGATTTGCAAAGCAGTCTGCCAGTCCAGACAATGGATTCATGGTACAGAGGCAAAAAAAACTGGTGAATGTTCAGGTGAGCAGATTCAGAGAAAATTGATTCACTGTGTGACTTTTATTGCTTATTTTGTTCTTACATCTTTTAGGCCTACCAACCAAATCATCTACAAGAGATCTAGAGGATCATCCACTAAGTGCCAATACTGTCTATAGAACAGCATCAGCAACTGATGAATATGATGAATATGGACAGTAGAAAATCACTTATAAATACTGTGAATGTGGCATTAGGATCAGCAGCCCATACAACATTTCAATTTACTATGTCATTCAAGTCAATTTGTGCACAAAATCTGCCCAACCTTGTCAGTGAAATAGTGAATTTAAACCGTAATTGGAAAAATGGTAAAAACATCACCTGGTCATGGGAGGGGTGTGTGACCAGTTTTGATTTCCTCTAAAGACATCTATAAAAAGTGATGCCAAAACCTTTTAGAGGAAAGTAAAAGCAGGAATTTAAAAATTAATTAAACAACTTAGAAGAGCAAAGATTTGGGTAAAGCTCATGGTATAGTCTCAGTAGTCTCTCTTATTATCTGTACATCCATAAACTATTAGGGGCTTATTTTAGATACAGACTTTGACCATAATCATCATAATCTAACCTCTGTACAGTGTCACATCACATAGAAAGAATGAACAATAGACTAATTTTTGTGCCACCTCTGTAAAAATGTGTCTATCTCTGTCACTGGTCTGGTGCTTTGCAGGGATATACAAGAAAAACATGTTAACAACCATTTATTTTGACATATTTTCAACCTCTATACAATGCCAACCTCTACAGTCATCAATCACACTTTCATTAGAGCTACAGGGACCCAGGAATGATTTGTAAAATTGGTCTCTGTATAAACCAGCTTTCAGAGATGTTAAATCAAAACCATACAGTACAGCATGAGTTCAGCTGCTCCAGTAGACTTATTAAAATGTATCCTGTTTTACTAATTAACTAAAGTGAAAACACACAGTTGATTTCAGCATGGCTCTATTTCATTCATCGTGCAATTTCAGTCCTCTATCACTGACCATTGAGGAGCTCTACTTGAGTAGATGTGTTTCTAAATGTTCTGCTGGAAGGCACCTCATATTTTTTGGTTAAAAGTCTACTCTTTCTCATTTGTTCCCTGACCAAATTTTCACAATCACTCCACTGGCCTTCCAGTCAGTTGTGCGTTCTTCCACATTTTAAGACGACTACTGCCCTCACGCATTAAACATTACATGGTGGGTTATCAAGGCAAGGAGCAACCCACGTCCACTCTGCCAGCACTGATTTAAATCGCCTTAATGGTCATCTCATGTGGTGGAAATGTTCCACAGAGGAAACCGTAGTGGCAGAAGTGATTGACCTACCCTCCCCGCTGTGACAGCTGTGTGTGAGAGAGGTAGACAGAATGAAGGGTATAGCAGGCATTTGATTAAAGCTTCAGCTTGGTTGGTGGAAACATGAATAATTCCACATGAGATGAGAGGACTTATACTGACTTGTGTCACAGACAGAAGGCTCTGGGAGCCTGGACTCTTGGCCCAAGCGAAAGCCACAGATATAAATCCCCCCCTGTCTTTCTCTACAGCATCAGCACAAGGATCTTCTTCAGTGAAGCCTGCATTTATCAAACAGTATGTGGTCACTGCACAAACCGTATAAAGCCATGGATGGCCTCATCCATTGAATGAAAACTGGTTAGCTGGTGAAATTCTGTTACACTATCTCACAAATATCAAATAAGCACTAAGTGATTTCAAATGAAGGTGCAAGTTAGAGAACATCGGGAGAAGGATTTTTTTTTAAATCACTTGAAAGTCTGTTGGTTTTGACACTTTGACATGAAAAATAAGCTTTTTATTGTTGTTTAATGTTTGCATGATATTGTGTAAAATATGTGTGAATGATTTGAAAATGAGGATTGTTTGAATAGTAAGAAAATACAAAATAGAAGGCGTTTTGGTAACTATTTCTCCAGCAGTACAACAAAGAGTCACAGAGAGACAATATGAGCATTGTTTGTAAGGACAAAAAAAAAATTTGACATAGAAAACTTAAACAAAAAAATTAATAAATAAAAAACAAGCCCAGGAGAAATAAATTGGTTTGTATTTCCTCTCTAAGTGACTCAAACATTTCCCCTCTATTGTATTGGGGGAAAAGAAACATAATATACTATTTCCTAATGTTTGAGTTGACATGTATTCAGTCATTTCCTGGTCACATTGATCTTTCGTTTCATCCTATCACCCCTTCAGTATATAGGTTCATTGGCATTTATCTGCTTTCCTCTGCCTTTGGTGAATTTTGATTTATTCTTGTCCCCTTACCCTTTTGTGGCTCACATTAGAATAAAGTAATCTCTAATTTCCTCATGTCAGTTCCCCGTTATACTGGTTCCTGGTTACATATGTATGATTCTGCCCTCGCTTTGTCTTGGACCATAGACTAAGTCACTTAACAGCAAAGAAATGGTAATGTCGCTGTGCTTATAACAATGTGTCATTATTCTGGTGTCAAATGACATAATCGGGGAACAGCTTTTGTTCCGAGCAGCTCGCCACAGAAGAGATGTGGAACATTGTGAATGCCTGATGCTAGTAAGAAACCTACTGGTCTGATATAGCATAAACATAAAAATCAAAATATGTAATTGTATTTTTTTTTTCCCCCCCAGCCTCTCTTTAAAAGCTGCCAACAAGCCTGGCTTTATATGGTGCATAGCATCAATTTCCATCCCCAGTTTCTCATTTCAAAAACCATCAATATGGAAATCAAATTGCCCTACTTCTTATTTGTGTCCCCTCTAAATGGGGCGCCACTTTGGTTACTCACCCACCCACTAGATAATCCCACCCACTGCCTTTAACTGCATCTGACATATTGAATACCTCAAATTTTGCTAGTTTGGCCCTTGGAAATTTGACAGTTAGACACAATCCACTGGCAGAATCCTGGTTCAATGTTACAGTCAGCCCTCCTTAGAGTATCCCAATCAATAAAGCATTGGGCGATTACATTTTTGGAGACTGCAAGGCAATTGGAGAGGTGAAAAGTGGAAGGTGAGGGGTGGAGACTCTGGGGGCCTTTTCTGGCCTACTGTGGTAGCAACCACTGGAAGAGCTCGAGCCTTGTGGGAATATTATATATCTTACCACTGCACTAACCATGGGGAAAGGGAGACACTGATCCACTTAGACATGAAACTTAACTACCCAACACAGGGTCACTTGTAACCATGAGGTTGACCTTGTTGCTTTCTAGGTAAGAAAAGATTTGTCATCGAGATTGAGTGGGTGTCTTCACAGATCACTCAATAGCTTCTTTTAATGAATTACAGTGGAACCTCGGTTTTCATGATTCATTCGAAAAAGTCCGACGAAACCCGAATGTAGGAAAACTGAAGCAATATTTCCCATAAGAAATAATGTAAATCCAATTAATCCATTCCAGACACCCAAAAATATTAACAAAAACTACATTTTATAGAAAATAACTATATTTTTACATACAGAAAACAATGAGAAATAAATATAAATGACTAATGAAATGATGAATGAACACAGACATCACTTTTACTTTTATTGAAGACTCTTGTTGGCGTATGGAAGACGGCGAGGAGGGGAGGGGGAGGAGGAGAGGTTATTGTTTGGAAGGGGAATCCCCCTCCATAAGAACTTCATGTATCAATGCCCTATCTAGGGTTACTTCCCTTCACTCATTTCTTCTGGGAAATAAGTGGCCGAGTCACGCGGGCGGGCGGACGAGTTTGGTACGGGCTAATGACGCTGAACCGACCAATCAACTGTACGAAAACTGGGACACAATTTTGACAAAAAAAGCCGTTGAAAACCGAATCATACAAAAAGTAGGGCATACGAAAACCACTGTATATGAATTACTCCACGTTATAGCTAAACATTTGCTACACTTGTTAGTTTTTTTACCTTGACCACTATGGTATTAACTGCAGACTGTTTTTACACCAGTGGAAGAACATGATTATCAACAGAAGCAGATCTGGGAATTTTCTAAATCACGGCCAACAAAGGAATCACATTTTACACAGAGGGGCCAATTATATATCTAACATTGTTTTTCCAGGAAGTTTTTATATATATACATTTCACCAGTCATTCCTTTTAGCTTTGAGCAAGGACACAGATCTGTTCTTCCTTAAAATCACGCCAAGTCAAGCTGTTTGTGTAGCTTAGAAAGTCACATTTAAAAGCTATTTTCACACTTTGGTTTTGTATTGATTTGGATAAAATAAAAAATATATAATAATATATATTTTTTTTACTAATTTTTTTACTCATACACAAGATAGAATGGGAGTAGTAAGTGCCCAAAGCATATCACAAAATAAGCTCACAGTATCTGTACAGGAAAATCAACTGTATAGACGTAGGTGAAACTTTTAATGGGCTGGGAGAGAATAACTTTCTTAGATCCCATTGGTTTTCTGATTGTTATTTCATATAGTAGCTCACATAACATAGGTTATTTAAGAGTAAGTGTGTGTGTGGGTCGGGAGGGGAGGAGGTTGATGGCTGAGAAACTGAGCCAAAGAGACAGAATCCTCAAATCAGGCTGCTGATTAGAGTGATCAGCATGAGCAGCCTCCCACCATTTCCTGACCTTTGTATTCACTTTGCCTGTCTGTGTCTGTGCACCAAACATGTCTCAGGGCCACATCTGCTTCTGCAGCAACGTCACTTTGCTGGCACTTTGGTGATTTCATGAACAAGAACCAAATAAATTCTAGCAGCAAATGCACAGAAACAGTGGAATGATGCTTAAAATATAAGTAAATTGTTTTAACACTCCAAACCAATAGACGTTGTATAAATTGGCATCAAGAATTATCAATTAAAATGGTAGAAACTCTGGTAAAGCAGTTTGCACTGATTTAAAATTCAATATGATGAATTACTACACTGCTGTCTACAGCTGTTCTATACTGCATGAAAAGCTTTTCATTGACTCAAGGCAGCAGGACAGATGTGCTGATAAATCTGCATCTTCTGTTTACACTACCTTGATTAAATGATGAGCAATGACACCAGGCTGCTACAAAATAACCACACTCTACACACTTCAGACTGGTTGGTTAGATCTCAGTGTTCTTCCTCTCATACGGGACATCACCACTGTTCATTAATCCTGTGCATCCTGATGCTTCTTTCCAACTTTCTTTGCAGTTTTAGCGGTTCATGTTTCATTCTTAAAATGCTTTACCATGCAAATACTGTTGTATCATATTTTTCAATATAAAAAAATAAAACATGAGAATAAAATTTAAATTTAAAAAACATTGGAGATGATTTAATCAGTTTCACCAAACTATTTTTCATTATTTATTTGTGCTGCCAATAACTGTTTATACTGTGTTTAAGACAAGAGGTTGATGTCATTGGCTCAGCTATTTCAGAGTGATTAGACCATCAGTGTGAATATCTGACATATTTAAGTACTTAATCACCCAAAATATCTCATTATATTCCTTCTTTTGCAGTTCATGTTGCTGCACCTAGGTTATATGAATCAAATGCCCCATATGAATCCTTTAATACAGAACAGTGTGATGGAAAAATGATGTAATAATTCTGCCTAGAATGGGCAGTGTACAGTAAAAGGGGCTTTGGTCTCCCTCTTTGCAGTGCAGCCCAACCACTGGTCAACCAGATCTATTAAAGAAAAATAGGTTATTGGACATAAACAAGATATTCCTCCTGCCTGTGGGATAATTGCATATTGATTGTAAATAACAGAATGCCTTTGTAGTGAATTATAATGATAATAATAATCATCATTTTTTTCCTTTGGGTGGATTTCAACACGGGGCTGAGGTTTGCAGTGTAGAGAGTGAGTAAACCCTGCACAGTGTTGCAGAGATATTCCCCTCTAACTGGTTTTTGAGTGAAGCTTGCCTATCTAACCAATCAGAGAAGGACAACATCAGGGGTAGTGAGTTCATGGCTGTCAATCGATATGTGAATGCACTGCAGATCTACTGCTCTCCTCACATAAAGGAGATATAAGTTTTGTATTATTCTTTTTATAATTTCATGATGACTAACACGGGAAGGGAGGGGTAAAGCTTGGTGAAACAGAAATTGGGAGGGCTAGGCGGTGCAGAGTTTATAGATTTCAATTCTCCTTATGCTGCTGTCTTTATTTGAAAATGTTGCATATTGTTGGTTTAAGGAAAAAATGTTTTAAACCTAGTCAACCTTGTTTGAGCTATGAAGGTCCTGACAGGATGTGATTGCTATGATAGCAACACGTTTTGACACTAGCACCTTTGTTGCGTAACTAATCTGTCAGAAATACAATGGAAAACAACAGATGTATCTGTTTACAGTGCGACCAAACAAACTCACACTGTCTAAATCAAGAAGTTAGACATAATTGCAACCACTATGTTGTGCACATACTGTATGTAGTTTTCCACACAACAGCAGAGCACTGTGAAGTTGTTTACCTTGTTGAGGAGTTGGATGTGTGTAGCTACTCATCAAATGTTTCATCGTGGCTGCTCCTTTTTCAACTGCTCCATGTTAACCCAACCCCGAACACTAACCCTATAGCTATAACCCCTAAACTTGAGGGGAACAGTTTCTGGCTAATAAAGACTAGTTCCTACTGAGGATGGCAGCCAGGTTTCACTACATTTTCCAATAAATCTCTTGTGTTTAGATGGACAATCTAAACTGACAGACCCTGCCACTAAGGCAACTACATAATTACTGAGTATGGGTTGCAATAGCCATGTGTAGTCAGTGTATTTATATACAGTACAATAACTACACATGGCTATTGCAACAAAGATGCAGTTTTTCATAAACGCCATAAGGATTATAATTATATGCTGTGCTTTTCTATTCATATTTTTGATCTAACAACAAAAACAGAAGCTAAATCTTTGAGGAATGAACAAACTTTCACAGAGAGGGTTGTGGCTTCGATCTCTTGCTAAAAGCAGTTTCCCTATCTTGGCTCTCATTTTCATTAAATAGTCTTTCCCTTCATGGAGCTCTTCCCAAACCTGAATGGGTATAAATGGAATGATTTTAAGGGTTGATTAAAGCTGGATATGTTTTACTCATTAGTTCGTTAATAACAAAATTGTAACAGAAAGTGGTTTATATCATCATATTATTGTATTATTTTTAACAGCCACCAGTTCCCACCTAGGCTAATTTTTATTATAATAAATCCACAAACATTTCCCAACACCACCACACAGTTACAAACACACACACAAAAGACAATAGCAACAGCAAATGAGTTACACTGAAAGAGCTTTTGCATACAATTAAAAGCTACTCATTACAATTTGCTGTTTATATGGAAGTGATATACAGCAAACTTTTTACTAGATGATTTTATTGTATCAGTCCCAAATAGGCTGCTCATTACCACATTACCAAAGTGACATGTATTTGAATCACTTAAAGGGGCACATCACCAGTCTTACTTGTCAAAGTTAATTTACTAGACACAGAGAGTACTACACAGCCAGTGAAAGCAGCTGGGTAATGTCTTTTGAGAAATTATCCAAGTAACATCACTTGACTAATCTTGGGTTTGGCTTCAGGACACTAAAGTTATAATGAAAGCCTGTGTTACAGCAGGCACAGAGTTTAAAAGATGTGGGGGATGTTAATGAAAGTTGCAAGTGTAGGATCCAATGTTTGACCCATCTTGAAGACCAAAAATCAGGCCATTTCATTCTTGGTTGTCCAGTTGAGGGCTTACAAACACTGCAAACACACACAGCTTAGACAACTCGGCTGTTTCGGCCAGGGTGGAAGGTTGAGACACCACTTGTCCAGGATTACGTGACATTCCCTCAGCGCACTGGGGCAGTTCCGGCTCATCCGCTAACCTAGAGTTGATGGTTCAAGTTTTGGCTTCTCCAGGCCACAAGGCTCCCAGTGATATCAGTGGTGTATGTATGTTGTATGCATGAATAGGTGAACTGTCAAACAGTGTAAAACACATTAAAAAAATGGACTCACAGTGTGTGTGAGTCCATTTTCCCCTTTCAAATCATCCCTATTTAGCCTTGTAGCGTATGAAACAATGTCTCATTCTCTCTTTTGTTTTTGTTGTGTTGTTAACATGCAGAAACAATGTAAAAATCTATTGCTTTTCTCTTCCCCCCACCCCTCCACTGGGAGGTCAGACGTCAACAACAGATCTGGGCTCCTGGAGCTGGGGATCACTGACTCCTCAATAAATACTTGCCAACACAGAAGAAAACCTCTTGTTTGGTTCCCATCTCTAATCACTGCATTTTAATCATAAACATGACTGAACACAATGCAATGCAGTGTCTGCCTGGACCTTTGCAACAAGAAGTTAAAAAAAATGCAGAGAACAACTTAGGTAAAGCACTCTAAAGTGGACTTTTGAATCACTGGTTGAATGACACTTTCAGGAAACCCTACCCCACTCTTCCTCATACCCTTTACAACCACAGTTCTACTCTTCTTGAAACTCCCTTTACAGGATATCATCTGTATTTTTCATACGCCTCCTTTAGTCATAGAAATTGCTGGCTACATCAGCCGCTACCATGAGTACCCTGGAGAGAAATGGAAATACAGGAAAGATGGAGAGAACACATGCTGAGAACAACCTCGTTGTACGTCGGGAGAGTACCGGTATGTGCGTTTGTATGTTTGACAAACACACTTAAATCTCAGCACAGTGGGTGTGTGCAATTTCTGCTTTTTAACCATGTGTGCATACATTCTTCTGAGTAAAGTATATACATGCAGTATGTGTGCATGCAACTATATGTGCATCATGGGTGTGAACTGCACCAGGGTGTGTGTGGCTCAAAGAAAAAGAGAACAGGATTTATCAGCACATGTCAGTCGTGGGTGGTTAAAGACATGAGCCCACTTGACGGAGGGTTTTTTTCTCCAAGTATGTATTTTCCACCTCAACTCTGTTGGAGAGATCAAAAAGT
>NW_018127911.1:304351-313898 GCF_001952655.1 Monopterus albus | reverse complement strand
TTCAGCATTTGACTGTGGAGACGGTGCCGTAGAAGAGACAGAGAAGAGGAAGGGAATGAAAGTGAGATGGGGGCACGAGGAGGAGGAGGAGTATGTTCGCAAGCGGAGGCGGCAGGCGGCTCATGCTGGCTCCTAATCTTGAAGTAATTTGTGGGCGAATGTAATTGAATGTACAGTGAGATGAACAGGATGCCCATCAGATCCACCTACCCACACAAGGCTGGAGTCAGATATGATGGTGGCATGTGTGTTGGATGTGTGTGTCTAATGTGCATTTTCCTAATCAGTTGTGTGATTACATAGTAAATCACAAAATTTGTCTTTGTATATGAATTTGTTATCTACTGTCTTTCACCCATTTTGAGAGTATTTTCTAAAGCTATGTTTGAGCTGGGTGGAATTTGCTTTACACTGCTTGAGGTCCCTTTATGATATTGTAGATTTTATAGACTAATATGTTTATGCCTTTTACCTAATGTAATAAGGTGAGACTAATATTCAGTGGGATGGTCTTGCTGGTGACAAGCTGGACAGTGGAGAACATTCTATAGAGGCCATGGGGTTAGGTAAAAACTTCTCAAACATAGCTGACACATAGCCACCATCCTAATCCCTGGTTCTAGAATAAATCGTTTATATATATGGAAGACTAAACTATTCATCACAAGCACAGTTCATCATCACTTTCTTGTCTAAAAAATGCATCATATCTGACAGTAAAGCCAACAGTGGAGTGATGCCATTCCCCAGTAAAGGTTGCTAGCTCACTGATGTTATTTTATTGTGGTCTGGCTGCCAACTCGAATGTTTCTATAGCAACAACAGTATTTCCAATTGGTGAGAACTCATTGAAGCTTGTGGGTAGTGTAGTGTTTCACAAGCAAACTCATAAATAAAACAACAAATTTAAATCAGATTGACTAATGGCTTCTACAGGAGCATAGCTACAGTGTGAGTTGTTTCACAGGCTGATAGCTTGAGACTGCTGTTGCTAATGGTCCTGTTTCATTAAATTTTAATGGTTTTGTTTTCATGTATAGAATGGTTCATGGTGACACAAATGGTCTTCAAAATGTTTTTTTCTTGAAGAAGATTTAGTTGAAGGGGTATTTATTAAATTTGCTTCATATATTATTGGTTGCTCAAAACTCTTGAACGTTCTGTCTCAAATCAGATAATGTCCTGTATTTATGCCTAAGTGACAGTAAGTGATCGTTCGCTCTCTTTCACTCCAGTTCTGGCTCAGCTGCTGTGGTCTTTTCCATGAGTCATATTAATTCTGTTACATATATATTCCCTTTACCTCTGTACCTTTGATTTTGATGTTTGTCTCTTGGTTGGACAGTGTTAGAAAGTGGCAATATCACCATAGCAATGAACTATTCAGACTATGTGATGTTGCCCATGACATTTCAGGTTTCTAGCTTTATTTAACTGTGACCTGCGACACTTCTGTCAGTGGAGCATGTGTAATTTCTGCCCAGAGATGCCGGCAGGTGTCTGATGATGAAAACATTAAAAAAAAAAAGCTTACTGTAAGTCAATTACAATGCTGAATGCTGATTGGCAGACCTCATCAGCTTCTAACCTGAAGGAGGTGCAGCTGCTGAGGGAAGAAATGCTCTGTATAAATAGTGGAAAATGTTTTGGTTTTTTCCATTTGAATTGTATAACATAATATTTATTGTATAATACTTATTTATTGTATAACATCAACAATATCTGCAGTGTTCAGTGCTTTATTGCAGTGCCTCTTTAATTCATTTTACACTATGATCTCTAAAAACTAGAAACTGAAGGTGGGATCATTGTCATGGTGATATACTTCCAGAACTAAATGTTTGAGCTTTATGAGCTCAAATTAAAGTTTTTTTTTCAAGGCCAAAAAAATAAGACAGTTTGGTAATGAAGCAGTGTATCATTGTTTTATTGAGCTTCCAAACACTGTGCTGTATATTTTAGTTTATAGAGGGGATCTATAAGAACTAAACAAAGCAGAGATCCAGCAACTCTCTGCTTGCAAATCTGTGAGGGGCAATTTGTCAATCTCCTCTCTGTTTTGTTGCTACTTTTATCATAGGCTACCCTGGTCTCTCACATTCTTCCCCCTACACACACACACACACATCACTATACTATACAGGAAAAGGGCTGACTCACTGCCGCTTCATTACTCAAGTGAGTTATGAGTGTGTTTACACACACACTGATTGATATTAACCCTCTTTGTTTAAATCTCCAAAACTAGCAGATAGTACGCCAGGCAGCAGGTTGGTCCGCTTGCAGGACTGTGTTTGGGGGGTGGGGGCAAAGTGACCAAAAAGCTCACAGTGCCCTCTACTGATGACTAACATTATCATCATTATTTTGCCAACCTTTTAAAGTATATTTTTCTTATTGCGTTTGCAAGATTCAGTGTTACAATAACATCAAAAAATATTTAACGGCTCTGAGCAATAAAAGCCTACTTTTCATCAGTCAGTCAGTCAGTATTCAGAAACAATAATTTTTTCTTCAGACTGTAAAACTGCAATCTTTTGGTTTCCTCTTTTCTTTTCTTTGTTGTTCTGTTGTACTGATTTCACACTGTACATCCCAGAGGCCATTTGTTAATCACCTGTTAATCATCGCCCTGTTGGTGGTAATATGATTTCATGTTTTTTCTCTTGTTGATAAAGTTTCAGTTTTTACAGGCAGGCTTTATTTTTTCTTGGTCATGTCTTGGCCATGGCGGAAACCACTGCTCATGCTCATTTATCACTATTTCACCTCTGTATTTCAAAACTCAGAGATCTTTCACTTCCTGGGTGTTGTACTATTTCTCCAAAGAAAGAGCTGCCAGGTGTATTAAGAGCAGTGTTGGGGAGTAACTAGGTGCATGTAAATAAATAAAAAAAATACATGTAACTGTAATCTGTTAGAGTTACTGATAAAATATATAATTAAAATAGAGTTACTAATCAAAATGTTGGTGATTACATCTGAGGGGTTAGGGGTTACATCTGAAAATGTATTTTTTCAGTAAAAACATAGAATATAATATTCATGCTGTTGCTTTGCATCTTTTCACCATGTGTCTTCTTTTGGCATAGTCCTGGACGATGGAGTTCAGCAAAGCCGCTGGGACAACTTTGAGCATAACATCATCATGGGTAGAACGGCTTACAAGGAGCAGTCTCCATGTCTAGAGAGCCAGTATTTGGCAGTATGCTCTCAAATTCTGACTTTTGTTTTTTATTGGTTCCTTTGTTTGACTCTGCACCACTTCTTGTCTACCGATCAAATCAATGTAAATTGCTCTAAGAGGTCTGGCTACAACTAGCTGACAATGTCAAGGCGGGTGGCCATGTTGTCGGACAAGGACGCCTTTCAGTGCTGGTAATTCAACATTTTCCTTCTGAAATCATAAAAGGGCTCTAACATTACAGCACAGTCTAACGCTTGTTTACTAGTGGAGAAAATGCTGTCAGCATCAAAATGATTGATGTCAAGCCTGGGGAAACATCTACAAGTAAGTTACTGTACCAGCAGTCAATCACATGACATACAGAGCTTTCCACCACATCATGTTATTTATGAGTTCAAGATATAATTTGGCTCTGTTTTGCTTGGTGCCCATCCAGTATGCTACTTATTCTTTTGACTTTTCAGCATTTCAGCAGTTTAAAGCATTTGTTAGAAAAGTAAAGTTACATTATTTTTAAGTGACTGGAACTGTTACATTTTTAAAATAGAAATATGTAACCTGTTACATTTCAAAAATAATCTTCCCAACACTGGTTAAGAGCAGCAAATATAGATGTTGTGATATTAGCCAAGATAATAGAAAAGAGGACATCTATCGGTATCAAAAAAATACAGCATTATTCTTAAGCAAGTTTATGGTATTCCTGTTGCTTTAACTCACAATTCACACCTGCATACAATGTATCTTTTTATTTTAGGAGACCAGGCCTTGAGACACGGTTTTGTTTTCAATCCAGCTGCCATTCTGAGATCAAACACTACATTTTTTCAAAAGGTGTTTAACACAGTTCATATTGAAGGCTTTTCATTTATCTTCCCATAGCTTCTGTTCCCTTTGACATTATATTAACTGAACAATATTAAATAGGCCTACACCTTGCAATCAAATTCCTCTGTCCTAGAAGAGCTGTGCATTCTGTAATAAAATGGTATGGTGTCATTTTTAATTACCTACAGGGAAAATGCATTTGTGGAGTCCCCTTTTTTTGATGTTAGCCCACCTCGGCATCAGCAGGACATTTGATGAACTCTTGACCCTTGACCTTCTCGGTTTAATAACTCAAAAGCAGAGTCAGAATCAATGGGCCATAGATTGTGATTCTGACTGGCCTCTACACGGGGTAAGGAGATCCATCTGCAGTCTATGAGAAGGTCATGTAGGTACAGATTGCGATGAGGACAGATAAAGCGTATTTCAATTTCAGTGCAATGCAATCATTTGTCTTGTATTTAAGCAGCAACCTTTTGCAACCCTGTAAGAGGTTGGGGGCTTGCAATATCAGCTACAGAGAAAAAAAGAAACGATCATTAATGGAAAATGACTATGTGCCTGAGGAGGTCATGGCTTCCTGCACACTGAAGTAGTTTTTAAAGTCATTCGGTCAAGTTCTTCCTCAAATGTGCAATGTTTTCATTATCAGCATGACTGTATGATAGTCATATCAATATGACTATCATGTTTTTTTTCTGATGTGGATAATATTGAAGTTAAATGGTCTCATACTTGTATAGCGCTTTTCTATGCATTGCTGCACACTCAAAGCACTTTCACACTATTTGGGCATTCACCCATTCACACACCGGTGTCATCACCAAGAGCAACTGGGGGTTCAGTGTCTTGCTCAAGGGACACTTTGACATGTGGACTGGACAAGCCAGGAACCAAACCGCTAATCTTCTGGTTAGGAAACAGCCCTCGCTACCTCCTGCTTCATAGCTGTCCCCTAAGAGCAGAGAGTTTTGAACAAACAGGCCAAATGTCCAATAAGTTAAAGGTCTTTTCACAAAAATGATGGAAAAAAAGCTCTGTTGATTATTTGAGGTGCTGACATGAGGACCATTAAAACCAAAACACTCATACTGGTTCACTTTATTTAAGACACTTCTACCCAATTGGTTGTTTTTGATGGCTAATCTCTGATGTTAAAAAGAGTTCACAACTTGATTTTTTTTTTAAGTTGAGATAATCTTTGCATTTGGTTCCTGAATATAATGTGTAAAACACCCTTTTGATGTGCATTCATGTCATAGATGTGTGTGACCAAGTGTTGCTCACAGCTGTCTCAGATCAGCTGAATGACAGAACAGCCTATGTAAGGTCTGTATAAAGTCTTTGTTCTGAAACCTTGATAAACCCAGCTTCTCTGGAAGAATGCTGATGAGTGTGTAATCAACGACTTTAACATGTATCTTCAACTGTTGCTGCAAGTACACAAATGATAAAAACTGTCACTCAATGAGCAGCAAACTGAGCTGAATGTTCAGGTTCGTAGTGTGAATCCATGTGGTGGTTAGGAAGCAACCTTTACATTTATTGACCTTCCAGGGCCAACAGATAAACGAGGTGCATGTGTGAACAGTGTATTCATCAGCTTTAGTGACATCTGATGAAGTGTTGAAGCAACACACAGACTGCAAAAATAAGTCATAAAGGATAGGCTGCTCTGGATGAGAGCAACAAACTCAGATGCATTAAAAATATATGATTAATAAACCTAGAGGGTTTGTTTCTATCAATTGGAAGAAAACCATGTGTCTATTTGTAGAAGAGCAATCATACTTTACTGCATAAGCACATTTGTCCACAAGTGTCTACAGAAGTGCCTACGTGTCTGAGTACCTCTCACCTGTGATGCGATTTTTAGCGTGAAGGGTACT
This sequence comes from Monopterus albus, assembly GCF_001952655.1. NCBI lineage: Eukaryota > Metazoa > Chordata > Actinopteri > Synbranchiformes > Synbranchidae > Monopterus > Monopterus albus. The sequence continues at coordinate 307,994 of NW_018127911.1, read as the reverse complement.
TCAGTCAAATGCTGCTCGTTCCCAACACTCGGCTCATTCAGTGCCTCATTTGACTGAAAGCTTGGCTGCATGAACAAGGGGTGGCATCGTGAGCCAAACTAACCATGTAGCCTTGTATTGGGCCTCCCTCTGTGCTTCAACAGGAGCACACGAAGGATACACTGTACTACAATGCTGTGTGGCAGCCTAGACTTTAGAGATGCAGGCTTATCACCATTGTCAAAGTTAGATAGGATTTAAAAAGTGGATTTGAGTGTGTGACCAGACTAGTTGTCTTTATTCACATCTCATTCAAATGACCCTTTTTGTCTGCATCCTATCCAGATTGTCTCAATATTTTTGGTGCCTACATGTTGCCTCACTGCACACGTTATCTCATTATTTCAAATTTAAAAATTTCTTCCCTGTCACATCTGTGTTTTTAACCTTAAATTAAAAAATTGACAGATAATGTCTTGCTAGATTAAAGTGTTTTGCCCTTAGTACTGTTTGCCTCATGAAAAATCAACATTTGCTAAAACATTTTTTATTACTGTATATTTTTTCCAAGAATATAGTGTTGGCAACAAGAAATTGTGTGTGCCTGTGTGTCTGTGTGTGATTACATGCATCCTTGCATGTTCTGGTGAGACTGGAAATGTAAACGATTATAGAAGTAAAAGAACACCTCACCAGTGAACACGACCACACAAAGGCAGGCACAGCGTCAGCCTTCTGTAGAGAGTAAATTACTTCAAAAAAGGTCATGGGTTGACATTTATCCAGAAAAAGTATATAAACAGGCTCTGACACCATGAAAACTGGACCTGGTTTTAGCAGTGAGGATCTAAAAAAAGAAGCAGAGCTTTGAACACGAGCTCAGGCATCTTTGTTCTTTTCCTGCTTGATTAAACACAAATATTTGCAGGACTTGTAGGAGAAAATAACTATCTTGCTGCGCTGGCTTACTGTGTGTGTGATGCCAGTTTTTCCTGAGGAAACACAGGCACACTGATGACAGCTCTGTAACTGATGATTTTGAGAAAATGATGGGAGTCATTTTAGGTTTGTCATTCAAAGACAAACACTGAGCAGAGGCTTTAACAATGACAGAGTAAGAGCATTCAGTGTGCATTTTGGCTTTATGTCATTGAGCATGTTTGCACGTTTGCATAAAAAGAGCTTTTTATTCCAGCATATGTGACTAGAATATAAAACCCTTTGACCTTGTATTCTGACTCTGAAAACAATGGTACATCGGTCTGTTGAATGCCTGTGTACGAGCCTGGACTGAATCAGACACAATTGTTCATTGTGAAGATGAAAATATTGATGCAATCTAATTTGCACTGTAAAGTGAAATGCTGTTACTCTAAAGATGATTTATTCATTAGTAAAATATTGTTTTAGCACTTACCAAGCTGTTTAATGCCAGTGCCATTAAACCCAGTTCCTCCCTGCACTTTAACATTCAACTGTAAATAATATTTACCTGTATAAAAGACGCTTACAGTACAACACACTATAGTGCCGGAACATGCTAATTACTATTTTCATTGGGGGTAGATTGTCCAATATTCACCCAAATGCATTATGTAAATAAAAATGTCTAACCTTTTTAACAATTTCAGTTTTATGAATTACTGATAGTGAATTAGTTTACTCTGTCTCTATTTTATTTCCTTGCAAATTTTGTCATTTCATGTGTACCAAATGCCTTCAGCAGACACCTTTGGCATATGACATATTTTAAACAACCCAAACTCAAACTTGTGATGCCAAAATAATGTTCATGTGTAGTTTTTGCACATGTACAACCTATGTAATCATTACAATTTCCAAAAACCTATTTATATGAACATAACAAACATGTTCTGTCTCTTTTTTTCTGACAAAGGGTTATCAGCATTAAAAAAAGAAAAAAGAAAAGAGTTTCTGGCTTTAAATCATGACTATTTTTGAAATTGCTTTACATGTTGCCTCTTGCACAAATCAAGCCTGTCTGCTCTAAAGCAAGAAGGTGCTTAAATATTGGACTGTCCGCAGTGAAATGAGAAGAAAACCGGTCTGTGATGTAGAAAAATCACCCCCCAACTGAGAGAAATGAGCAAATGCAGTTTGTCTGAGGTGTCTCCACTGTTGTTGTTACCTCAAAACAGAAACTAAAAAGTTAAACTGAGAAATTAAAGATGGAGTCAGTCATGTGTGAGAAGGTCTTAAGCCTGTGCTTGTGTGAATGTGTATATTTGTGTTTACGTCCCACAGCCAACCAAGCAGAGCTGTGGTGGTCAGACTTTTGCCTGGGCTCGCAAAGCTGAAAGCAGATAAAGGAGCAACTCAATTCCACAACAGCTAGTCCAAGCCTCGGTCCCAAGCCAAAACGACAGCTTCCAGGAGGCTCTTAAGCTTCTTACAGGACTGGCTTCCCTCTCTTCCCGGTTTTATTTTTTCAACCTGTCCTTCATTCACTATCTGTTTGCTGAAACAGTGTTGACAGCAGGGGCGGACATCAACACAGTAAGCCAAGCATGATAAAGATAGTGAGTTTACAAGACAGAATTGCTGAATATCAATCAAAGAAAACTTTACAGAGGTAGAGAAGGGGAAGTCGGGATGCTCTGGGGTATGCCTAAACATAATGGTAGGTGAGAAATAATAAAGATCAAGCAAGCAAGTTGTGCAGCTCAGACAACTACACACAAGGTAGTGAATAGGGAATTGGCAGTGATGAGTGAACTTGTTCGCCTTGAATTTTACCAAGTTGTTTCTTCAGGGAGTTTCAGGCTGCCTGTGATCATTTCAGGCACAAGTACACAGCTTACGCTTGTCAGTATCACATCTTTCTGCTACTGGGTGAAGCAACAAGCAGTAAGACACGGACGTGTGTATGCATGTGTGTCCATATCTGCATGTCTTCCTTTTCAATAAAAACATAGGCTTTTCCCCATGCTTGAATCTTATTTCAGATTTAAGGTGGCATGAGTGTCTGTGTCTTTCTTGTCAGTAGCTAGCAGAGATTGCAAGCATCCACCCAGGCCACCGTCTGTCTTCACACGGTGGGCCCAGATCCAAGCCCTCAGCAGCTATAGGCCTTGTCACAGTTAATAACATTGGCCCCAAAGATTTTTAACTGACGGTGCCTGCCATAAATTCTCCCTCCCAACAATTATTGATTAAATGCTTTCTCCCTAATAATGAAAGGACATAAATCTCCTTGTTCTTAAAAGACAGAGACCTACACAGCAGCAACACTGATGGTCGCTTCAGAAATATCAGTGATTTCAATCAAAGGAGATATATAACAGGGGATGGATGAGAGGGGAGGTGAGAAAAATGGTGGAACAATCAACAATGGGATGTAAAGTCATAGGAAAAGCACAAGTAAGGAAGGGAACATGATAGAAAGGAGAGGACACTTCTGCAGCTCGTTACTGGCTTCTCTGAGTAAGCAAAGTGCATTATTGATTCCATGCTTCTGTATTTTGTTTAGGAACAACACAAAATCATTGCATCAGCTGTCATCGACAGCTGCCTATTCATTGCCAGTGGGGATTATGTAAAATGCCGCATGACCAAACTGGGACAGGAGGTCCACAATCAGTTGAACACTGAAGGCATAGCCAGAATGTTTGTTTGTGCCCCACTATGCTGATATGTATGTGAA
>NW_018127911.1:297865-303816 GCF_001952655.1 Monopterus albus | reverse complement strand
AAAAGTGCTCCACTTTAACCACTAGCCTACCAGGGAAGGCTTCAAATATATATATATATATGTCTGGTATGGTAGACCCCGGCCTCTATTGTTCTTGTACTTAGTGCTTGTTCTTGTGCTGTCAGGATTAGTGCCTTTGTGCTGTCTTTCAGTCCAGCTTTGTCCAGCCACTGGTAGGATTTTTTGATATCAGCCACTTCTACTATTTGACGGTGGTGCATACTTTGCAGAGGTTTGTCCTTCCATGAGGGTTCCTGCTCTTCCTTCCCTAGTTCCTCTGGTTTCTGCTGCCTGAGGTGTTCACTAAGCATGTCATCACTCGGGGCCATCTTCCTGATGTATTCATGGATCTTTGTTGTTTCATCCTGGATAGTGGCTCTGACGCTCACTAATCCTCGGCCTCCTTCCTTCCGCTTAGTGTACAGTCTCAGGATGCTGAACTTGAGGTGAAACCCGCCGTGCATTGTAAGGAGCTTCCTGGTCTTGATGTCAGTGGCCTCTATCTCCTCCTTTGGCCAGATTATTATGCCAGCGGGGTACCTGATGACCAGCAGGGCGTAGGTGTAAAAGAAAACATTTGTCAGTTTGCATGTACAGACCTCAGATGTTGATTTTGGTTGCAGGCAACCGAAATCCATCTCCTTCTTGGGTATTGCCCTTGGTCAGCGCAAATGTTAATGTAAAATAAGTTAATTAGAAAAAACCTTTAAACAGCAGCAAAAACATTCATACATAACTGAATTTGTTTCTTTTTTATATATAGATGGTTATATATTTATGGTGGTTATATATTTATATATATATCAAAATATACAGTAGGCAGCATGAATCCAAAAAAATCTCTAATGACCCTTAAGAAATCTACAAGCTCCTTATACATCAGAGATGGAGTGATCAGAAGAATCATAATGCAACCACAGATTCCCATGTTCATTTATCCATGTGCTTGAGAATGGTATTATTCAGCCCGGGTCACATCATACTCAGAACAATGACTTCAATAGAAAAAAAAGACATACTGTAAGTCACATGGAATACTGGTAAATGGACTGTATTTATATTGCGCTTTTATGCACTGGCCAAAGCGCTTTTACAGCGAGATTATACACCATTCACCCGTTCACACACACAGATGACGACAAGGCTGCCACACAATGGCGCTAGTCAAGCCACCGGGAGCAATTTGGGGTTCAGTGTCTTGCTCAGGGACACTTAGGCATGTGGGGAGACCGGGAGTAGAACCACCAACTTGGAATACTGTAATTGTAGCCCCGGTAGCCCTTAGACAAAGCTGACTTAAGTCAATCACATACAATCACGAGGCATGATTCACAGCATAGCTTTATAATGGTGATGCAGGTTTTCACACCTGGTATATACTAGATTTTATTACAAAAAATAAAAGACCTCATGGCTAGAGCAGAGCAGATGGAAGGCTATATGTGGGAATTACTTTTTTAAACCATATTTTCTGTTTTTATGGTCTCTTTCCTTCCAGGTTACTGGCAGAGGAGAAGTCTTCCTCTTTTGATTCAGGGTGACACTATCCTGAGGAATGTACAGTGTCTACAAATTGGAATAACAGGGTAATGAGGTGGAGATATGGGTAAGCCCTCAATCATTACTATGCTGCACTGTGGTTCACTGATCATCATCCCTGCTGACTCTCTACAGCAAGTGGTCCACAGCAATCATCTTAACTTGTTCAACCATCTAAGAGTTCATTTGCAGGATACTTCTAACCGCATGACTCCTGTGCCCTTGATAGATAGGAAAAATAGGGAGGGGGCGGTCAAAAATGAGCCTAAGGCATGCGCTTGCTGAAGAACAGAGAAATCAATAAATGATCATCAGCTATTAGGTTTCCTCCAATCACAGCTGGCAACTTCACAATCACTCTCCCACCTATCATGTTTAGGAGTAGTGTTTACCCGCCTTAACAATTGATCTAATCCTGCATAGAGTGTGTAAAATTATGCTCCTTCTAAAGTCAGAATCCTCAAGTCTCTTGTTTGTTTTTGCATCAGCTGTTGTTTCTGCGCTGCATTTCCCAGAGATAATCAATCAAACGATGGAGCAGATGTTTCTCTATTCACTTTAATTTGGTGTTGAGTTTCTCTAGGTGAACGTGTGCTCACAAATCTTTTGTTTGTTCCAGAGAAATCACTTTTCCCATTGAAAGGCCAAACATGCATACGTGCATGCATGTTACTCATATTACATAACATCTTGTGGGACAATAGTACATTTTATGGCCCGTGGCATAGGTTATAGCAATCATTACAGTGGCTTTCATTGGTAGACATTTGACATGAAATATACTGTAGAGCCTTTCCTCATCATAACTGAAGAATCTCAGAGTGGTTTCAAAGTGCCTCACTTCTGTGGTGGAGCGGTTTGAATGTTTCCAGAAAGGAGGCCTACACGGTAGCTGTACCCTCCTCTTTCCTTGTTGATAACAGTGATTCACACTTGCAACAAGGCCTTAACAGACATTTTTTTATGGATAAAGTTGAAGTGTTTGGAGTCTGCTATTCTGTATAAAGTTCAATTTGACTATACACTGTGGTTAGGTATATTCTAAATGGCACCGGGCTTGAGACCTACTTCCTGGTGTTAGCATGAGCAATCCAACATGAGGGCATAGTAGAAGTTTCACTGGTTTTTTGGAGTGAATACTAACACTGGATGCTTTGTGTTAAGGGCATGTTAGGTCTGGAAAATGGTATTGCTTATTATGGGGCTTTGAAGATTTATGACGGTATGGCCTGACACCTCTTTGGGGACAAATAATAAACATACAGTAATGTAACTCATATACAGAGCTTCCATATGAATGCTCTCCCATTATTTGGCACATTTAATTGTGTGTTATTGGCACCCTCCCCTTACATCATCGTTCCCCTCTCCCTGTATTCCTTCCCTGCGGGGGGTCCGCCAATCCAGGGAGCAGCAGGGACATCCAATGCCTTCTCCAAGCAAAGTCACCTAAGCACTACTGTAGTCTCTCTTTCCCCTTTCTTATGGAAGTGCAACAATAAATTGCCAAAGTTTTGTTTTATAATAAGCATAAATTCCATCCATTCTGTCGGTTCTTGTGACTTACATTCTGATTATGTTTGCACTACTTCCTTGGTACAGCAACACATTTACTACCTGAATTTGCATTTTGCTGTTCTCATCTTGTGAAAATCCAGAGGCTGAATGAATCACATACTGTCAGGGATGTTCTGTGAATAGTGTTTATACTCAGTGTATGTGATCCACTTTGAATTGCAGATGACATTCAGAACATTTAATGCAGAAAATGCATCAAATGTACCTAATAGGCTTCAGGACCTTACCTGTACATTTTCAGCTTACACACACCTTAAGAAATGGGCGCACAGAGCATTTATATACAAATAACACAGAACATTACACAGACAGCTGATATCACAGTCTTTCCTAAGACTTCCAAGATATAGAGCTCATCATGTCTACGATTCACCTTTGTAATAAGCAAATAATTTCCCCTGATGTAGCACAATTTTACACACTGAAAAGCAACATTTACTGGCTCAAGTCAAGTACATCATCCCTCTGATGCCCAGTGTTCACTTTACACAATGAACATTTGAACAAGCTCCGTTCTCTCCAGGGAAAAATTACATGTGGCTGGATAAAACCAATTTGATACGCTGACTGTGTGGTGCCCAAACTGTCTATATTCCTTGTTCCCTTTGCCACACAGTCACTTTTTCCTCGCTGCAGTATTGAGTTCAAATGATTGACATTATAATAGGCTCAGCTAAATTATGATAGAGGTCAAATTAGAATTTAATCATCTCCCTTTTACCCCCTCTCCCCTGAGGGCAAAATGAATAAGTGTGATTTTGTATAAGAGTGATGGGCTGGTTATGCAAAAACTGTGATAACTCTTGCAATTTTTGTCTTTTGTTACAGCTTCAAAGAGTGAATGAGAGAGAAAGAACAGTGTTAGTAATGAGAAAGGTAGATATAGAGTTGAAGTGAGTGAGTGAGGCACTGCACTCATCCAGCACTTCTGTTACACATCAGTGCAGGATATGGGATTTTGTCACTCATGGTTTCCATTAAAGTCCAACACTTCTGTTAACCAAATACCTGGAGGCGTCTGGGCTCGAAGACCATCTCGAATCATGAATAAAATTCGAATTCCTCTTCCTAATTGTTGCTTTAGGTGGTGAGAATCTATAACAGTCAACCCTAAATTCATACAAACGGGTCTGTTTCAAAACACACCTGTGATATACAGTATGCTTGTTTCAACTAATCCATGGCCTGAGAACTTCTACTTACTACTAATACTTAATATAATTTGCTCTGGTACATTGGGAATCATACAGAATTTAATCAACATTGGAGTGTGAAAATTTGTTCTTGGTTGCGGACCTGGTTGTGAAATTGTTGTTTGAGTAACGGATCGTATTGCAAGGTCCCTTTATAAGATTTTATGGCGCTTTCAGCTACATTTCACAGACTTTATAGTTGGAGTTTGTCATGGCATTACAAATCAAAGAAAACAAACTTTGTCCTCACTGTTCTTAACTGCCATTTTATTTTATATGGTAATATAGACGAGCTAGAATTTCATACAGTACTACTGCTTAAATAATAAACTTGTAATCTTGAATTTCACATTACCGTCCTCTAATTTATTTCTAAACACCCAACCACCTCCCTTTTCCCAAACTCTCTCTCTCTCTCGTACATACAGGCATGTATATGTTTGGCTCAGTGTTCCAACTTGTCAGTTTTTCTCTTTATCAAATACAATTTACTATTAATTTTCCTCTTATTTTATTGCAACACACAATAATAGCAGAACAAAAGACAGAAAATGAAAGACAAGATATTAGATATAGGACATTTACAAAAGAGATGTGAGATGTCAGGGGTTTTACATTTGGTTTGTGTGTGTGGGTGTATTCATCTCTATGAAGTCTGGTATATACAGTATATGAAGGGGGAGTAGTAAAAACGAAGATAAAATTTACTTGAGAAAAAAGTAAAAATAATTATAAAATGGGGGCAGGGTAACAATGGGATATAAACCAGCGAATAAATAACAAAGACAAAGGGAGTGTACAGGTAATGTGTGTGCCTCGAACCACCAGCATTGGAACAAGATGAGGCCATCACTGGGGAGCTCCAGAGTTGCTGAGCAGGGTGAGGTCAGCCAGGACAGCAGCTTCCTTGTTTTATCGTTAAATTAAACCTCTCCTCAGTTTTATTGTGTGTCATGATTTATCTTCATTGTTGGAACTGGAATTATGCAGCTCGGGGTCAGTCCCTGACCTTGACAGGAGAGACCCAAACTACCGCATGATGTATTCTCCTCCTAAACAACTCCCAAACCCTCAGGAGGGAGCTTATTTGTCTGTGAGGGTGTCAGCAGTCCACTGATGTTATGTGTGGTTGAGGGAAAGGAAGCAGTGACTTTGTCCAAATTCCACTAATACAGTAAATTATTTAGTTTGGTTCTGTCTTCTAAACCAACACATGTCTCAAATTTTGTAATCAAATTAGCAGACAGCCAAAGTCCTGCCTGTTCCTGTTCCCCTATTCTCAGCCAGACAATGTAAAGAAGGTGTCTTTCATTAGTTTTTCTAAAAAGCTGTCCAGTATTAAATACCCTCTGAAGCATTGTGATGCAGCAAGAAGAAAATATATTATTTTTTTCCCTTTACTAGGATACCTAGCTAAATGTACTGTATACTGGCTATAATGCAGACATACATCGCTTTCACTTAAGGATGTTAAGTGAATGTTAAGTGATGAGTCACTTGTTTACACATAATCAAATCCTCCTCTAAATGAAAACAGATAACAAGATGCCAGTGTCAACATGGTCATTCAGTCTCAGGATCTCTTAATAAAATTGCAATATTCAGATTTTTAAAAGAAAAATATATTTAAAATATATATAT
>NW_018127911.1:285102-297647 GCF_001952655.1 Monopterus albus | reverse complement strand
TATATATATTACTGAATAGCAAATGTTTTTAAAGGAAAACTACACCCTATCGTTTGAAATAAAGTATAAATGCAACATTTTGAAAAATAAAATAATAATAGAAAAGCACAAACATAAAGGCACAAGCAACATTGTAAATACAGAAGTAGGATAAAATTATTATGCAGGTCTCATGCAAAATCTACACTCGACTAACCCAAAACAATCTGAGTCCTATAACAGTCTTCTGTTCCTTCATTCTACCCCCACCAGACAACTGGATGCAATAAGGATTATGGAGCAGACGGCATACTTGTTTTGCTGTCGAGGCTCTTCTACTTTGGAAGATGGGTATTTGTCTGCAATGTCGTCCGATCCACTTAGAGGTGGGAAACAAATGCCAGCAATATATTTAATACCCCCTGAGATCATGTCGCAGCAGGCCTGAGGCACCCAATCGTTCACAGGGGCTTACAGGCTGCAGCGGAAAATAAATAAATAATTCGATATCCAAAAGGAGTGGAGCATTATGCTTTAGTGGGCAATAAAACATGTGGTGTGTCAGGGATTGGGGCTGCAGCCCACAGAAAGAAGAATACCGATACTTGGAAGTCTGTGGTGAGGAAGGGAGAACACTAGGAGCAAAGGAAAAGGGAGATATAAATTTTCTCGGCAGATGAACTTCCCATCTTGCCTTGCTGAGTGCACTAAAGGCCATTGAGATGAATATTTCTGAGCTCCAACTCAGACCTGTGGTGTTGGGATGGTGACTGTGGCTATGACAGGACCCTGTATAGAGCCATATGACACCCCAGTCGAATCATTTCTGTAGAATAATGATGCAGCTCACTTGCTGTGAGTGATACCGGTTTTCACAGATGACTAAGTAAAGCAACTGAAGCAGCAGATATACAACTTATTACAGCATTTATGAGAAAACACTATGGTTAGCTTTGAATTATGGGATATTAAATGACTATGTCGTCAGAATAATTACATCCAAGATTCAGTCTTATTCACAGTGCATAGCTTTTTATTATGGAGCAGATTAGCAGCAAGACAGCTGGGCACAAAGAGCAGTATGTATATTTTTGTGTGTGCATACACTTATCTGGGTATATGCGCACCAGCATATACATTCATCCATGAGTGCACAAATACTGCACCGATGCATGTCAATAATCATTACTCCTATTAAAAAGCCACCTGAAGGTTGTTTAAGCAAAATCAAAGCCAATCAGATCTGCTGTAAAGTCCGCTGTTGTGCTGCTGAAAGTGTACATGCTACATAAAATAAAGCCACTTTCATGTGAGAAGAGACATCCAATTATAAAACAAACTGCTGCTTGAATAAAAGGGAGCATAGCAGTTTGACCCCAGTGGAGATACAGCTATTTATAGATGAAGGACACACAAGTCAAGGTGAGGGATTAAACTGGCAACATAACTGGTGGGTGAAAATAAGCCTGTCAAACACAACACTGTAAAGACCATCTTGTATTCATAAAAACGAGGCAAACAATAAGCTTCAAAATTTTAATAAGCTGAATTAAAGTTTCATCTCAGATGAGATAAATATATCCATAGGGAAATGAATGCAATTTTTTGTATTTTGATATTCCATTAAGATCAACTTTATGGCCCAACAAGGCAGAATGTTATATCATAGGATTAGGACAGTGGGTTATGATGTTTACTAGCAATAGGATCAAATCAGGTTGGTATAATGATATTATTTTGTTTGTTTTTAAGATTAGATCAGAGTAAGAATTTAGGTTTAGATTTAATATTAAGTTTAGACTTAGTGTTTGGTTTGTATATTGGGTACAATAAGAAGACTGGCACATCTGAATAAAGCCAATGGTTTTCCCATGTACAATAAAACAAATGTTTGAGGACACTAGCTTTTCAACTAACTCCTTCAGAAGTCTGTCTGTGTAACAACAGTACTGTAAATCTCCACTGTCTGATTCATTCTAAATCAGAGACAGTTAAATGACTCAAATGTAAATTTAAATCTTTTAAAAGTGATGCCCCTAGTGTAAATGGAGTTCTGACTTTGTATTCATTAAGCTGAATTAAGCAGTTTGACCTCAGCACAAATAAACCTATATATAGAGAAAGCAATAACAAGGCTGGAAGAACAAGCTTAGCAACAGGCACTCCAAGCAACTTTTAGTTGCTAAGACTTTCTAATCAAGGTAACAAATAATGCTAGTTTAGATTACTGAGAAGTGTTAAACTTACCTCAGCATGTCTTTACAATCAGTTGTTGGTAATAGAAAATCACAGTGAGCAAAACATGTCCATGCAGATTCTGAATCATCAAGTTGATAGTAAGCTGAAAAAACTTTTGTTTTTAGGTCAAAGACATTTCAATTCTCATCCAAGAGATTTCATCAGTTCTGCCCGACTGACATTGAGTCCGAGATATTTATCCCCATTGGTGGTGTTTCAGTCCTTTGATGCCCAACAATGTCCCCTAATGACTGAGTCGTTATAGCCCAGTATCGGTGAGCGTTGTTACCTGTCTTTGAACCCTCACCTGTGGACCAACGCCTATTGTCCTGGTGGGCATGTTAGCCAGTGAGCAAAACTGGTAGGCTCACTTTATTGTACTCTTTTGTATTTTTGTTTAGTTTAAGACAGCCATTGTGCTGCAGAATGGTCAACTGAACTAATGGAGCTTTTTAAAGCTTTTTAAACCTTTCTGGGAGTTTAGAGTACAGTGTGAAGATCCTTCATTTTTTCATTTGATCCCAGTTTTTTGATCTGGCACCTGCTTAAGAATTGATTTGGATGTGTGTGTTCTACCTCTACCCCGTAAAGCTTGCTCACAAAGAAAAGTCAGAGGTTCACTTAGCACAAAGACAGAAAAATCAGGATACTCGCTGTCTCTCCCACAGATACGTATACACTTAGAGGAGCTAATGATGGAAGAAAATGGAACAGGTCTGCCCTACTGGTCTGAAAGAGTGGCTGGGGGGTCAGGTTAAGAGTCCAGGTGGCGCCGCCACTAGAAGACGCCAGTTTTAGGAGAGATGACACTGAGGTCAAAGCGAGTGATAATGGAGTGGAAAGAAGTGACAAAGCAGGTTATGCAGCAGGAACAGAACCCTTTGGATACTATCAGCCCTCTCCTTAAAACGGGTAGAAAAATATTTTGAGACATGGGGAGAAAAAGATGGTCATTGTGGGGTTAGAGGCAGATGATCAGATTATGGAGCCGTTAAAGGTGTATTTATAATAAGGTATTATAAGGTTATAATATTTTCTTAGAATATTGTTTCAGGTGATGAATAAACAGCATGAAAACTGCAGTTAAAGCCAGATGCAGAGAGGCATGCTACACTTCACCATCAGATTTTATCATCGTGTCTTCCTTGTCCAGTAGCGCAGTTACATTGCATCTCTTTCACCATCAGTGTCATCTACACATGTGAAACTGGAACTGTTTAAAGCAACATTTAAGCTGTCTATCCCATCTTCTTCTTCTTGCCATGTTAAATTTAGATAGTAATGTTGATGGTAGTTTGTTCAAATATTACTCCTGCAGCAAAAGACCATTTCAAGCATCTGTATGATAAAAATTTATAAAAGATTTGTAAGGTCATAGTATTGCACTCAAAATCCATCAAATAGGGAGTTATTACAGTATATACTATATATTGTCCATTTTATACCGATTAACATAAGAATATAGGGCAATCAGTCATTAAAAGTGAAATGTGCAGGGGCATATTCATAAAAATTTGGACAGAGTGGGCAGACTGGGGCATAGACTCAGAGAACAGGTGGCACATTTGAAATACATGTCAATTAAACCAGGAGTTCTATGAAATGATAAACCATACATTATTCAGATTCAAATAGCTTATTGAGTGTAAAAATGAGACCTATAGTGACTTCTTTAGCTTCTTTGACTGTGCTTTTTATTTAACCCCAGCACATCTCTGCTGCACAGTGGTCCGTCACCCCCCCCAACCCAGCATTAGAAAATCTAGCCAGCACCAGCATGAGACTCTAGAAATTGTAAAACTGTCCCAGTATTCTAACTCACTAAAGAAAGAAGCCATTAATACACTAATACGTCACTTTCTTATGTCAGTGAAATTTCTTTTGCCGTGGGCCATCATTCATTACCAGCTCTCACCTACACAAGAGGTCATCTATTCATCCATTATCTACATCTACTTAGCCTGACAGTTGCAGTATAAATGAGGCCTTTAGCACTCCTTCACTCATTTTATGTTGATCCTAATATGAACATTTTAAAAAATGTCCAAAATGTAAATCTATACCATCCAAATATGCATGTTAACCCACAAAAACAGAGGGGCACAGAACATCAAATCAATTCTGAACTACCTGTCTGTCAGTAATAGCTCCAAGTTATATTTGTTTGTGTTGGTATTGTTGTCGTTTGTCCAAAAGTGCAATATGAGAAAAATCCATAATTCCAAATCCATAATTGTGCCCAAAATGTAAATCATTAACATTTAGAGTGATAACCAGGTTTAGGGGTAGGTTAAGGGTTAGGGGCTGGCAAATAGTAGTTATGGTTAAGGTTAGGGCAGTTTCACTGATTTCACTGGCTTGAAATCAAGTCTTCCAGTGATTTCCAACATTTTGATTGCTTATTAAAATTCCCATATACTACCATTTATAGTGCTTTAACCTCTAGAGTCCTGAGCTTTGGTTTCATATGCATTTTTGGTCCTCATATGAGGACGCAGGGACTCTAGAGGTTAACAATAGATATATGGCATTTTTGAAGGAAATTTTTTATTTTTTCAATTAAGCACAGCTATGTTGTGTTTTGGTCCTTTTGCCTTCAGCTGTTTTTTATGACAGCTGCTAAATTAGGCCCCGAAACCTCAGTTCTGGGCCTTCGGGTTCACAAACTCTAGATGTGAACCCCCACTGGGCCCCTGCTCAGTTTTCAGCCATGATCTTCAACCAGACTGCTAGGAAAACACTCCCAGCAGGAGCCCAAGAGCAGGTGCCCTTTATGAATCACATGCATGGATATTTTTTGTTCAGTTTGAAATTCTGTGAGCCTGCACTGAACCTGCATTTTCAGACTTTCTGGAGGACTCAAAGGAAATAAATTTGTGATGCAGCCATTTGAGGTAAATTTAAAACTGCATAAAAAGGAGATTTCCCAATTTAGATTTTACAAACATAATATGACAGATTGCATGCAGTCAAGGAAAACAAACTAGCATGACCTAAACTTATAACCCCAAATCAGACAAAACATAAAATAAATATTGTTTTCAATACAGTGTTTCATTAAATCATGCCTTCCTTTGTCAGATGATTAAAGTTGGTTTATTTCTATATGACTATAGTGACAGCAAAGAGGGGAAACAGATGCTTGTGCAGTCCTCCAGCACTCTTCATGTAACATAATAAACATGCCATCTAACAGTTTTTCCTGTCAAACCACTGCTCTGTACACAGCTTCATAACTCTCGTCCCCCAGCTTTGTGGTGTTGGATATAAGTTGAAGGGGCACATTCTCCTGAGAGGGGATTCAAGAGTCACAGTGGAGCATGGAAGACAAGTTTTGTTAGGAACCTTCTGGCTTAGCCTGTGTTTGAAATGTTCCCAGGGTATGTCAGCTGCATACCATAAATCAAACCATGTCTCACTTGGCCATAGCTCCAGGAGTACCACAACAGCGCACGAAGGATATTGGAATTGTCTGTAATCAGCAGGGAACATATAAAGCGGTGGTGTTAGAAACATGCATCTGGATGTGTTACCTTTATGACACCTTGAAGAATCCTCAGTGCTGAACGCTAATGAGGTGATAAAGTCCACAGAGATGAGAGGAGGGAAGTAGGTGTGAGGGCAACATAGAACCAAGGATTTCACGTTATTCACCTTTAAATCAATGTCAGAGACAAGCTGCTTCACAGTGGGGTACCTACACCTGGAGAAGATCTTAACTAAGGGGGGTGAAAAGCTCATCACATTCTATATGTTTCATTCAGAAGAGCCATCTAATGTATGAAACTGGCTACTGGCCTATTAAATAACCACTTTTATGATCTCAGGCTTTGCTCTGACTCTGCCTAATGTTTCCATGCCCACTTACATATACTGTAATTGAAAGTGGTTCATTGTCTTTGTTCCAGGTACATTTAACTTCTACCCTCTGTTTTATTTGTGCTTTTGTCTACCTTTTTTGACTTCTTAGTTTTGGAGAACTGCTGCTTGTATCTTTTCATTACCTTTTGCGCTCCTCTGTTTAGCAGCAATCTAGTCTTTATCTCTTTAGATTTTTCAATTAATCAGGCATGCTTCATGGCTCATTGGCCAGCTCTGAGGCCCAAAACATTTATCTGAGTTGAAGGGAAGCAAGACAATCAAAGCACCAACAAAGGATAAGATATAATCAGTAGAAAAAAGGCACTACTATCAGTGTTACGGTACAATGGCACCATTATAAGAGCTATGAAACTAAAACAACGGTGCTGTATTTAGTGTAAATTTGTTGACAAGCTTCCACACAGTTCAGTTATGATAGTGATATACTGTACCTTCACAAAACATGCATTTGTACATGTTACCCTGAACAAGACAATCCTCAACAAGGACACTAAGAGTGGTGGTGGCTTGCACAGGGGGCAAGGGTAAAATAGCAAGATAAGGTGCACTCCTCATTTTATACTGTATAATGTACTATGTGCTGCTAGTGGCTGAATGTGGACTAATGGCTTAGTCATGGGCATGGTGTGAATTATTTCCTCTAAAACATTGGGTCATTCACATTTGGATGTTTAACAGAGAGTAAAATCACATTTGGAAACAAACTGGGTCAAAGATAGAGCATGTGGGAGCCGGAATAAGGAAAAATCTATTGTGTTGTTTGTTAGTGGGAAACCCCCTGTTTCCTGTGCAGCCATTGACTGGAGGCGTGATTAATGAAGTTGTTGCAAGAATCTGAAAGTGTCTTCCGTTCCTGTTCCCCACTGGCCACTAGTTGATATAACCCTTAATGCTTTGAGGCAGAACTTATCTGAAGCAGTAGCCATTACAAATAGTTTTACATTTTGACACTTACTGTTAAATATACAGTAATGTTGTAAATGGGCTAATTTACTATAGCCCATTTACTGTACAAAGGATTATGAATCATGTCACTGATCAGCACACAATACAAAACCAATCATATCTAATCTATTATAAACATATCCAATCATTAAAATGATGAACCTTTTGAACATATTAAGTGTCGGACTGAAGTGCAGCACGCTTAGTGTTAGCCCAGAGCCCTTAAGAAAGGAGAGTTGCAACACTGAGGGGTCAAAAATGACAACAGGTCATGTAACTCATGTAGCTTAAAATAGTTCCAAACGGCCAGTTCAGATCCATTGTTTTCTGTAGGGAGCAGTGGGATTTATCAGCAAATTATTATTTTCAATGACTTGTACAGCCTTGCTAACTAATTCTGTAGTTGTAAATAGCTCATCTGATTTAGCTAGTTAGCTCAGTACCTAATTATTAAAGTGACCCATTATTTGAGAGAAACAGTCAAAAGACTGTAAAACATGTTTTGATACATGTTGCTAACTTACAGTGTCACAAGTATAACAAACTGGTGCAGAGAAGATATCATATGAAAAGATAGTATAATCTTTGAAACCAGGTTTTTTTTTTTGACACATTTTCATGCCAACAGATGAAGGTTTAATCACATCTTAGCTTTAAAAATTTTTTTTTTTTTTTTTTTTTTTTTTTGCCAGGGTGGAGGAGCTGCGTTTCTCTTCCTCCATTTGCCTTCTCCCATTTATTTGGCATGCATGTCCACTTACATATGCTGTAATTGAAAGTAGTTCACTATGTTTCAAGCATTAGGTTTATCCAATCCAGAGTGTATAACCTTGAGGTCACTCTCCTGCCAGTCTCAGGTTCATGTTAAAAGCAAATGTGATCAGTACTTAATCACTTGAAATCATCCTGAAGCCACCGGTTGCTTGCAGAAAGAAAGGGAAGACAGTACCATTTGGGCATGTTCTCAAAGCCCTCTCATGCATAACACAGAGCACATGGCACTCAGACACATTGAGCGACTCAGCAAGCATGTAACACCAACGGCATACGTGACAGACACTCGCCTGAGATGATATTCCAAAACAGAGTTCTTATCATTTTCTGTAACTTTCCAAACACATGCCTTAGTTGCAGTTTAGAAAAGTTTTGCCAAACTCTTCCAAATGCTTCATCCCCCAGAGGAATGCCAGTGAACAAGACAGAGCTCAAGGATCATTGTGCATAAGCCAAAAAAAAAAAAAGGTATCTGAGTAAAAGAGTCTCAAGCTAAAAGACGATGCGGTTCAAGTTAAAAATAGACAACCATCACCTCAGACAGCAACAGAAGAGGAGAAAAGGAGAAAAGCTCGTTTGATCGAATTGGACTGAAAAGTTTAAGTAAAACTAAGAGTGTGCAGGAAATGAGCCAAAGTTTTTGTGTGAGGGCCTAAGAGTAAAAGTCTTCCACTGGGATACAGGTGCTATGAGGCTTTTGCTGCAAAAAGTTGCCTCCTCTAGAATGACGAGTGCTGTATATTTCATACGGTTGTGAGACACCTCAGAACAAACTATGGAAAACGTGTGTGCAACTCCTGATGCCTCAGCACTCATTTTCTGATAAAAGACACCGAGAGAAAGAATTTACCATTTTAACAGAGATGCCATTTTGGTGGACTCTTGTGGTGACTAGAAAAGTAATTGATACTTGACATAATGCCTCAAATGGTGAAGTATTTTGCAATATAATGGCATCATGAGTCTGTCTTAAGTCCTGTAGGAATTGATTTGATTTGATTTGATTTATTCTTTCAAGCATATAAAATACTCATACTGCTATGTTTTTTGTGCTGATGATTATACAGGGTTGTGTACCTGCTACAACAATACAATTATGTTGTTTTTCAGGTTTTGTTTATGTATTCAAGGCTGGGAAAGCATAAACATGCCAGTCATTAGCCCTCTTAGTTATCTTTTCAAGAACAGGAACTCTAGGGTCCCTAAAGCTGTTACCATAGAAACAGGATCCCTGACAAGGGGGTAAGTGTAACCCAAAGTAGATATCACAACAAAATGACATTTATAAATGTGTCAAATTTACAGGGATGTTAAGATTAAAGCTATTCCTTGGAAAGCTCTGTTTAATCAATCATTTTTACCCTTTGAAACAAAAGACATTTACAGAGAGAAAATGTACTTTTTAAGGATGGATGCGCTTATCATAAATCCATGGCTAGTAAACATTACAAGATGTAATAAACCTAAATGTGGTGTTTTCAATATCTACTTCCATAGTTTAGATCTGTTTTCCCTCTTTACAAACTAACACCTGTCCATGGTCCATCATAAACACCCCATGAATGAGAACACTTGTCAATTCATCAACAATACAGAGACAATCCATCTACAACAATGCGCTTCACAACTGGCTTGTGTATTTAACGTCTTATGAGTTAGACAACTCCGGGGATCCCCTCTGTAATGGAAGATTCAAGACAGACATTTGTCAAAGTAGGCTGAGGGGGCGAATTATGAGCTTGGATGGCACTAGCTCATTGGTGAGGCTGCCTGTCAAAGAAATGCCACACACAGCAGCTCCCAGCCCGCTGTCTGCTATTTAGATAAAGAAAATAATAAGGCCAACAGGGTGGAGGCTTTTCAACATGATGTTTCACAAGCCACTAAAAGGAAGTCATGATATTGGTTCAAAACTAGGTGAGAGATATGACAAGAAGCAAGCTGGTGAAATGTAGCACAAGTCTGCAACGTGAAACATACCAAGCTTACAGCACAGAAACACCTCTCTCATCAATTATTGAGTTGCTTCACCTCTTTGAAACTGCCTCCACTATTTCAGGGTTTGAAAATGATTCTCAACCACTTCTCTGCTCATTTCAAAAAGTAGGAATCTATCAAAACTACTTTGTCATCAGATTTATTAAAACACCAGAGTAATAATATGTATATTTGTTCTCTATTTCCACACAGAATGGCTTCCAATGTTCTTTTGTTAAAAACTGTCTGACTCTTAAATTGTCAGACTCCTAAATTTTGGCTTCTAAAACCAATTTTCATATTACTTTATTTACTTTGCTTGCACTGGCTGATGTTTAAGAAAGAATTCTTTATGATTCAAGTGCACAAAATGTGTAGATTTTCTTGCACTGTATTTTTCAAGTAAATGATTAGTGCAATTGTGCATCCTGCAAACGCTTATTATTGTTTGTTTAGGATTGAAGGTGCCATTGTGTGGTGGGTCTTGATATGTTTCACATAAATACAACTAACATTTGGATTGCCGGGTTGTAAGACCACAGTTATAGCTAGCAGTCTTGAAATATTTACTCATGCTGTCACTCTCGGCAGTGGTGATACCTAGCTGAAATGATGCTTGAACTGCAGCTATCTCTGTATCATGACAAGTCAACTACTTCTGTTAATATAAAGATATGCATATTCATTTATTTATTATGTGGGCATTAGTATCATTGTTAAAATTAGTTTTATTGCTCATGTTTGCCAGTTATCTGTAAAGCACTTTGAATAGCATTAACCTGTATGAAAGGTACAGTACAAATAAAGTTCTGATGACAGATTTTTTTTTTTTGCTTTTAGACTAATCTGAATAAATCCTCAATAGTTGTGTGGCATTGCAGGCTCTGAAAAGACAACCAAAGCTGGAAACTCGAGCACAATGGATGAGAAAGTACAAGAGTCAGAGGCAGAGGCAGAGTGAGTAAGAGAAAGGGCAGGCACCGTCCTGACAGCTGTTTGTCTTCTCTGAGAGGAAGTGCCAACTGAGGATACCCCTGTGAGAATCCTTCCCTAAATATTTCCTTTTGATATCTGTGTGAGGAAAAATAACCTTTAACGTAGTATGAATGTTGTCTGGCCCATTGCATGGGTGGCTAGTGAGCTCCTCCCCAACTGATAAGTCACAGACACAGTATAACCCTAGGTACATTTGATTTGTGTCAGGGGTGTTTATCAACATCAGTTTCCTTGGATGGAGGCATAAACTGCATCCCTAATGTGAAAATGTACCAACTCTTAGTGGATTTTTTCCTTGTTAGACAGCGCGTTCAAATCTGCAGTGAACTCCCCTTAGACCTTAAGAGGTTAATTTCCAGTTCACTCAAAACTTAACAAGAGCAAATAACCAATTAACCAAAAGTTCATGGTCTTTAGAACTCATTATTCTGAGCTAAAAGGTCTATTGTCTTTCGGGTAATTCCCCAGCCTTTGCGATGCAAGGAGACACGCTGTGCCCTGAAATATTACAGTTCTTCATTTGAAAATGGGAGAACTTCATTATGGTAAAAAAAAAGAAAAAGACTTTTAGATGAGACTCATCAATACCACGGCCTGGAGTTACTGCTTTAAACATCAATGGAAAGTGTATTACAATTTGAAAGTTATATAGATTTTTCAATTAAATATTTTTAATAATAATTCTACAAAAGAAGGGATGAAAGACAAGTGTGCTTGCAGATACTGTGGCATGTGTATAGTTTGAAACTGTGGAAACACCCACAATCCAAATCTATTGGTTCATATGAAAAGAGAGAACATCTGCACCATTTGCACCCGAGTGACACCTACAGTACATGAAACATTAGCAACCCTTTTAATGTTGCTGAAGCAATTCTCAACATAAAATATGAAACATCCAAAGATGAAACAGGATAGCAAGTCTAATAAAGATGTTTGTGATCATTTTTAGCTGCAAGAAGGCTCTGTTATTATTTCCAAATCTAGGACAAACTGTTTTGTTTCTGGACATTTGATGTGGGTTACTGCACCTACAGTAACTGTAATGATCCCTCTTCCTGAAGCCCCCTATAACCAAATATACAATTTGCATTAAGTTACCAAAGATTTAAAAATGTACTGTACATGGCAGAAATGCAAGTGCCACATCTTTCCAGGAAAGTTTTTAAGGAATGTTTTTTGTGCAGCATCCAGAGATAAACACACACACATTAGATTATGGTTAATGAACCAAACAGAAGCTCACTACTTAAGCCAATCAATGAAACTGCAGTCAATGTAGGTCGGCCATACTAATAGTTCACATCAGCTGTTTTGAGCACTTGCTGACAAATCTGGATCAGCTACACAGCCATGTATTAACAGTGAACTAACCTCATTGTACAGAATGTCACAATCTGTAAAAATACATTTATAATAATATTAACCTCATTAATGCTCAAACACTTAAATGCCACATTTCAAGTTGCATGCCATCCTGACTGTAGAACTATAACACAGGGTTACTGTGTCTTAGTGCATGTTAATGTTGTTTAACTAATACCCTATTTCATCAAAAACTCAAATTGAGTACAAGTTTACAGGTAGATGTGAAAATGTGTTTAGTGTTTACTTTGGACTACAGAATGAGAATACAGGGCTGAAAAATCTGTACTGTGGTCTACATTTAATCTCTCTTTTCTGGAAAAGTCACTTTTACAGTCGCTGACACAATCTTCATATTGTCAGGTTTCAAGAAGGAACCAAATGCAGGT
>NW_018127911.1:274015-285081 GCF_001952655.1 Monopterus albus | reverse complement strand
TATATATATATATATAGGGGGGCTGCAGGAAGAGGCAAAGCTACTCTGGGGGCTGGGAGCGGAGAACGCAGCTGTGCTATTCAGGTGAGCTACTGATGCCACCTCTGGATCAACTGGGTTTACAGATCCTGGTCTTTCTGGTGTTGTTAATGCTTCTAAGCGGTTTCCCATCCAAGTGCCGACTAGGCCCAGCCCTGCTTAGTTTCCAAGCCTGAGCTGACACATAGATTAGTGACAGGCACTACTCAACAGGGCTGAGGTAAGTACTCTCCCCCACACATGAAGAAAATGATGACACATTAAGAAATGGCAGCCTGGAACATTCCAGAGGGAGGGGAGTGCAGACAAGTTCCACAGGCCAGGCTCAAAAGGCAACTTTCTCATATGACAGGGAACACCACAAAAAGGACTGCACAATTGTGGTGGCTGGAAACAAGTCAAGTCCGTCTTAGTATCCAACTAAAATGTACACACAAAGCATCAACAAAAACACCTCCTTAGCCAGCTAACAAAAATGTCTGAGCTCAGAAAAAGGAACAAAAATAAAATATTAAAGACCAGGAGCACTGGCATACGAAAATCTGTATGCAAAACCCATAGGTCAGACACGGGCTCAAACAGTACTGACAAGGCAAGGCAGGTGAAGATCCTAAAAACAGCCAAGGCACGGATCAGGCATTGATAACAGGCTCAGGAGATGGCTAGGCTGAACTGCAGGACAGCGAGTTCTAGACAGGCAGAGGATCAACAGACAGGATACAGGGCAGATAGTGTGTAACAAGAACTAGGGACAACTGGCCAGCAATACAGAGCAGGAAGTGAAGATGCCAGGCAGACAGAAAACCAAATATACAGAGTTCAGTTCTGGTGACAGGTCTCAAACCAACAACGATGAGAGGTTGCCAGAAAACCACTCCCCACAGACAGCATGACTTTCTAGCAACCAGGCCACTGAAGGAGGCAGGTTATACAAAAAAGTAAACGAGGAGCAGGTGAACTCAATCAGCAGCTGATCAGCTGTAATGAAGCTGAAGAGGGTGAAATGTTGAAAAC
Source organism: Monopterus albus (assembly GCF_001952655.1). Classification (NCBI taxonomy): domain Eukaryota; kingdom Metazoa; phylum Chordata; class Actinopteri; order Synbranchiformes; family Synbranchidae; genus Monopterus; species Monopterus albus. The sequence continues at coordinate 284,028 of NW_018127911.1, read as the reverse complement.
CCAGGAAGTTCCCATCAAAATAAGAGCCTCCAACAGAAAGGAAGGCATGGATACCTAACCACCTAACCTTTTTGTGAAATGTTTTACACAACCCAGTGTTAAATGATGAAAATGTTTTACAGCACTAAAATGGATAACTTGCTAAAACTAAAGTTATGTAACAGTTAGCTTAGTATACACAATGTCAGCAATTTAAGGAGGAGAGGGGTGACACGGTTAGCATCGTGTGCTTGTGCTCATAGAGCTAGAGTTTCTATACAATAGTGACATAATATATACCGATTCAGAAATGTCTGTCAAATAAATTGTGATGTAACAGTGTTTGTTGAAAAACGCAGTATCCTGAAAAGGAAAGCAAGACACTAGTCATGATGTTTTTGGTTCTAAAAAGGCAACAGTCACTGCAGCAGACAGAAATGCCCCTAGTTCACAATTAAGTCTTTGTGACATTTGAAAGATTTATTTGACATATCCAGCAAGTCAAATGTGTTTCAGTGTTTGCAGATACATTACACTTCCACAACAGCCATTACAGAAGGTTGATTCTTTCTCCTGCTTGACTATCACTCCCTCCTCCTTTCATACACATCTTTCTCGCTGACACACACACACAAACACACACAGTCTCTCTACCACACACACACCTCTCTCCTTCACATTCTTATTTTTGCTCATGTTATCTTGTTTGATAGAGATGCCCACACAGTTTCCATGGCAACACAAAAAAAGATGTCTTTGACTTGAGTGTTGCCTGATAGGAACCAAGCCTGAGAAGAGGCACAAACAAAATGTAGCATAAGCACTGACTTTTCAACTGACCCAGTGTGCCATCAGTGTCCCTAGACTTTTAAAAACATTAATAAAACACAAGCTATGAGGAGATGTGAATGAGCATGCGATCACAGATGAATGATTTTTCACTTGATTTCACTGACCTTCTCTTACACCGTGGTCTGTAGTGACAGGTGTGTATTCTCTCTCCACGTGTGTGAGGAGAAAATTGACAGATGGTGGTGGTGTGTATTTCCTACACTGTAGTTGTTTTCAGGTCATCCGCCAAAGACCTGACAGAGTATTGTTGCTCTCAAAGGCTTGTACCTGTAACCTTTCTTGTCTTTCTTCTCTGTGTGCACGTCTGTGTGTGACCGTACGTATGTGGGTCCACCTGTGGAGCACTGGAAAGAGAGGGATTAAAAGATTGCATCTGACCCCACTGAGTAATACCTTCTCAGTGGCCGCAACTGCTCATCAGGAGGGGGACTAGTTTTATCTCTACCTAGCAGTCTTTCTTTCATTCACTCTCACTCTCTTCTTCCCACTGCTTTATCATTTTGCTCCTTTTTCTTTTGTTACTGGTTAAGGCAGAGCTGGATCTCATCTCCCTCTCCCTCATATGTTCTGTACTTGTATACTGTCCTGGTTACATTTTTCTCTACCTTATTTTGCACAAGATGATTTTTATGCCAGTTGACATACTCGGTGGGGACGATGGGAGATGGGGTGTACAATTCCAGCCACACCTAGAGCAGGGTCCTCATTACTTGCTCAACCTGGAAGTCACTGTTTCAGAAATCATTTGGTGAGTGGACACTTCGCATGATGGATCAGAGGAAAGGATGTCTCATGTCAGTTAAAATGTGTTTCCTTACTTCCCCTCTCCTCGCTGCTTGCCCTTGCATCTTACATGGAGGAAACTAAGATGCAAGGAAAAGACGCAGGCTAGGGAAACGTGGATGCAATTAGTGGGATTGGGATTCACCTAATAATTACACACCTACACACATACAAAGCACACAAGCAACTAACTTATTGTGTGTCTTCTGTTTTCCCTTTACATTATCATTAGCAACAATGAGACAAAGCCTAGCTCAAATTAAAGGAACGAGAGAGAGAAAACACAATGAGTTGTTTGACATAATGACTTTATGGGAGTTAAAGGTAAAAGAAATGAGCTAAACAAAGGAAGTGACAGTGTTATTCTGGCCCCTGCTTCTGAGACAAAAGAAAGAAAACCTCCTGTATTATTCAAGGTAATCAGTGGCCCTTGCTGTGGCTTTGTGGGGCTGTTTGTCCCCAATGTGAGGAAGATTTCTTGGCAAAAGGCATCCAGCAGTGACACACATATACACACTTGTAAGACAGTCACAGTGAGGATAATAGGAGCCATTTTGCCCTGTTGTGTGAAGACCTCAGCAGCATTCTCCCCTGCTGTTTAACACACACATAAGCTGCAGGCACACTGGAAGATACATAAGGACACACAACCTTCTGGATAATAGTTTTCATCCAAATATGCCTGGGCCACTGTCTGGTCCAACTTTAAACATGATTAAAGTTTGCTTTTGTACAGGTGCAGAGCATTTATTGGCTCTGTATTCAGTTCATTTTGCGCTGACATGCTTTAGGCTAGTAAAGGCTGAGAACCATTATAAAGCCTCATCCGGTTCTTTCAAACCAGGAACTCAGAGGGACGACTCAGACCACTTGAGTATATAAAAAATATATCCGTGCTGGTTTATTCAAAAAGTCACAGGCAAGAATTCACACTTCAAGTCCAGAGATCTTCCAACCCCCAGCCTGCCAAAAGCAGCCCGGAAACAGGAAGACCCCGAACCAAGCATTGCTATACAATATTAATTCTTTCTGGGCTGTCGAACCGTGACGTCACCTGATATGCCAGCTTGGCAGCTGAGCCGAGCAGTAGACCAAACATGAAGAAAATAATGTGTGTGGCTGTTGTTTTCGTGGTGTGTATCTAAAACAATTTGACATAACATTACACATTAAGACAAATATTATGGTTACTTTTACCGTCATAATAACATTCGTCCCTGACTTGAGCCCTTCTGCCTTAACAAACCTTGCATTTAACAGCCTGAGGAAGACATCCTGGCTGCACTAACATTCCTAGACAACAAATCTCTAATCCATATCTATCTAACTAAGAAATAACCTAACACTAGGGAAGGCAACCTATGTTATTTTAGTGCTATTTAGGTGAGCACCTAACTGTCATAAAAAGATGCAACGAAAGCCTGGACTGTAGCAGAAAGAAAAGGTTTAAGTGTCTTGTTTGCGGCAACTCTGGGGAAATAACCTGTGTGTTTGTATGTAAGGTCATATCATTTCTTACACCAGCAGTAGATCCGATCATGTGCTATGGCAGTCAGTATGTATGATTCAAAACTTCACAAGCTGATTTCACTGGTTATGGGCTCCTGACTTTTTGTCTTTAATATCGGTGAGAATCTGTAGGCTTTTGGCAACTCGGTGACACAAAGCTGGGACCTACGTCACCTGTATAAATAAGAGTTAATATTTCCAAACTCGTCATCCCACACCAGCTGATATGTGAGGTTACACAGGTCATTCCCCAGCCTCTGTAAGCTAGCATTACATCAGCAGTATTAAATAGGCTGAGGTTTGTCCAGCCCTCCTTTTATTTATCACTTGAGAATTATCATCCAAAAAAGGGCTGAAAATGTGGGGATCTGATTTACCAATAGTAGCAACCCATCCATCCATCAGCCACTCGGACTCTTAAAACCTCTTCACCCTACATCTCCCAGTTCTCTCCCTGAACCTGCCGTCTCAATAACTGGTGACATCAGTGGCACTGGAGAGGAGACAGCAGCGTCTCCGCCTCACCTAAAATGATAGATGGAAAATGCTAAGAATATCATACTGTGTGGAATGGTGACACTTGGGTGTTTGTGTGAGTGAGTGTGTTTTATTCAGGGCTAGGGTGCAACAGGTAAACGTGTGTGCAGTGACATTCTTCAGTAGATGAACAGTGTATTTCTTGAATTTGTGTATGGAAGAGTTCATAGTTGACTTGCCATTGTTTTTTCACAAACTCCGCGTTTTCAATACGTACAATTCATGAGCTAATACTACTGTAGCACAAATTATTATTATCTGTTATACTATAGCACTGCCTCTTCAAATTAAAATCCCATTTAGAGTTTTAGGGGAGGCTGTTGTGTTGTATCACCTGTGCTGTCCTCCCTGCCAGGTCTTTCTCACAATGTACCCAGTGTCCACCTTCTCTGCCTGCCAGACATCCTGAGTGGTGTGTGGTAATGCTGTGAGTATTGGGTCACTGGTGACAAATTCGAGAAGTGGACGGGGGGTGAGAGGTGTGTAGTAAAGCTCATTATTGACTTTTGACAAGTAGTAAGAATTCTGAAGGCCGTTTATGTGATAGAGGGCACACCAATAAAAACAAGCAATAGTAGCAGAAATTAGTGACTAAGGGAATACTGTAGTTTGTAAATGTATCACTGCTTTTAACATCACTGGCCCTATGTGATGTGTGAATGCTTAAAAGTCTTAACAGGTTCACTTGGTTCCTAGTTTTGAACTTAGTTTTGAGCCCTAGACTCCTGGACTTATAAGGCAACAGTTTCTTTAACCACTGAAAACACTGGTTTAACTGAATCCAAACACTGCCTCAGTTCAGGTAGTGAAATGGTAACTGACAGAGCTACAGCCCAATTGTGTGAGTCAGAAATAAAAAAAAATTTCATTAACATGTTGCACAAAAGACTGGCACTCTCAAAGCTAAACCTAATAAATATGAAAAAGCTGCACACTCATGGATATTATAGAGGATGTCTGCACTTGCAAATGTTTGATTTAATGCAGCTTTATGTGCACATCAGCAGTCAACAGCGGGGTCGCTTTAATGCTAAGTCCATCCCCTAGAGTGTAAACACTGATGACAGCTTAGTGCTGAAATATGCCAGTTGTTGAATGTTGCTGTGCACATGGAGCACCATAAATTCAGACCTGTTGACATCCTTTTTCAATACTCATTAAAATGTTTCCTCTATATAAATGGACCAGCATGTCAGGGTTTCATACTTTAGATAGTTCATCATTTGAACAGAAACCTATGGGTCAAAAAGGATTTGCAAGCCATTGTATTCTGTTTTTATTTACATTTTACACAATGTCCCAACTTCATTGGAATTGTAACATGTAGAACTGACAATCTAATATGCAGAACAATTTAAGCTGTTCTTGGCAGTTTAAGTGGTTGTGGTAGTACAGTTCTAAATGATGATGTGCTTTTACAGTGAAAATCTCATCCAGTATTTAGTGTAGCACTGTTCTTCAGTCAAGCCATTAAGTAAAAAGAAGGGGAGAAAAATCCACAGATGCATGACACATAATAAAAGCTGGAACAGTGCCTCGGCCCATTAACGATAAAGGGTGAAGTGGGGGATGATAGGCATGCTAATGCATATTAAGTAGAACAGTATTGCTGGCAACTACCATCACTAGTCTTTATGTGATAGAGGCTTTAATGAATAATTGATTAGGGTATAAATTAGCACCCCACAAACAAGCTAATCAAAAGAGTGAAGACAGGCCTTTTTTCACTGGTGCTGAATGTCACCAATGGAAGGAGAGGAGATATTGAGGAGGGTGCATGGAGAGATGTTTGATTTATAGTATCGTGTGTGTGTGTGTGTGTGTGTGTGTGCGTGTGTGTGTGTACACAATTCTGATATCACTCACACTGTGGGGACTGAAATTTGTTTACTACTTCACATTGTAGGCACTCCTCATTGAATTCTTGTGGTTATGTTTAAGGTTAATGGAATTGAGTATAAGGCCTCATGAGGAAGGAAAACATAGGTTTGTGTGTGTGTGTGTGTGTGTGTGTGTGTGTGTGTGTGTGTGTGTGTGTGTGTAGGAGTGTCCTGGTATTACATAATCCTGAACCTGCTTACACGGTCACATTGTGGGGACTCGATGTCTAATGAGGACAAAAGCAAGTCCCTAAAATGTAAATCTTTACATTTAAGAATGATGACTTGGTTTAAGGTTAAGATGAGGTTAGGTTCGGGTTATGGTAAGAGTTATGTTAGGCAAGTATTGGTTTTGGTTAAGGTTAGGATACGTCTTCAGGAAGTGAATATAAGTCAATGTAATGTCCTCTGAAGTAATGGAAATGTGTTTTAATGTCTATTATCTAGCACACAGCTGCATTTATTTAACAATAAAGGGGGAATAGAAGCTCCATCTGTTCGTCTTTTCCATCCGTTTATTCAGTCACATCTTGTCCACAAATTTTCTATCCACTTATTAGTTTATCACTTCTCTTTTTATCATATATTTGTTTGTAAAATGATCCATCTATTTATCAGTTAGCTTTTTATATAGTGTGTTTAATTTACTCTTTCATTTATTTGTCTATCAATCATTTTCCCTATTGTTCTATCAAATCCTTCATTGTTGTGAATCATGAAGATTATTTCTCTGTTGAATCAATAATTCATGAATTCCTCCATTAACCATTATTCACCCATCCATTTATTTCTTATTTAGTCCATTCATACCACATTTGTACTGGTTTTGTTCAAAGTCACCAACAAGTAGTGACCTTGGACCACCACAGTCCCCCTGCCCAGGACCCTCTTCCCTGGAGAGAACATTTCAGCTGGAGAAATGCAACGGACAGAGTCAGCGGGCATTTGACATTTCTCTGACATTTCCATTCTTCCCTCTCTATTCTTTGTACATAAACCTACTTGTAAACAGTATGATGGTTTACACAAAAGCTTGGATTTTTTTAACAATGGCCAACTGGGAAGCACATAACCTTTTACAAGGCACAGGGAGCAAAATGAAAGATCGCAGACCTCTCCCTGCCTCTCTCCACCTTGTACTGTGAAAGTGAAGTATTACATGTAGGAAATGAAATAAAATAAATAGGAAACAAACAAAAAAGATATATGCCCACATTGTATAGCTGCTGTGACTAGTTGTTTGTAGTGCTGAACAACATGCTATGTTTGAATGTTTCGTTTAAATTTTCCATGACACACACAATCTCATAAGTAAAACTGTCAGACATTCCATTTTAAACAGGATGCCAAAAGTAAAGTGAGATTTGAGACAGTGCATCCCCCTCTGTCCTACCAGCCAAATAAAATTGTCCTTCTCAACCTATAGTAGCCTAATTCCTAATTTTTGCACTGCCAAGGTTACAGTATGTCCTTCTCTGTTTAAATGAGAAATTAATCAAATTAAAGAGGTAACATGCCATTTTATTGAGAGATTAGTCATCATTTAGCTTCCAAGCTGTTACAAGTTTTCATTATCTCAGTTTTGATTTAATGCCAGTGGAAAAACAATATCTCAGTGTACAGTACGCTGTAGAGTGACACTACCAAACTCCTGTTTTAAAGAGGTATTCAGATCTTCAACTTATGTAAAACTACTAATAGTGCAATGTAAAAATACTTGCATTTAAAATATCATTGTCAACAAAATGTACATTACATATCAAAACTAGCTGTTCTACAGAAAAACATCCCCTAAAATTATTTTTTAAGATTATTATGTTAATGCTGATGCACTAATGTGTAACCAGGAGTTTGGTGTTGTAGCTGCTGGAAGTGGATCTAATATAAACGTTACTTTATATACAGTTGGATTCCCTCCAAAGGGTTACAAGATCAATTTCAATAGTTCTGAGATTATTAATAGTAGGGAAATGAGAACAAACTAAGTTCAACTATACAAATGTGTATTCATTTTTCTGATTTTTCTCTAGTGAAGTTGTGGAGACTTATACTTCTTGGCCTTGAACATATTTAAATTAAACAGTCTGAAAGGTTTAGAACGAAAATCACTCTTTGGTGTAATAACCCACAGACATCTGAAAAGTCACAATTTTATTCTATTCATTTGTATAGCACCAATTCACAACAACAATTGTCTCAGGGCACTTTACCTAATCAGGTCACCTTACACTATTATAAGGAAGCCTCAACAAATCTCCCTTGAGCAAGCACTTGGTGACAGTGGGGAGTTAAAACTCCCTTTAACAGAAGAAACGTCTGACAGACCCCGGGTCTTGGTGGGTGGATAGAAGAGAGAGCAAAGAAGAACAGAATGAGAACACAACAGGTTATTCTAGTACCATGAAATATCAAAAGACATAACATGACATAATAAATACCTAAAACGTAAATGCACACACATACACACATGTTATACTCACACGGACACTCAGTGCTCAAACAAATATACAGTATGTGTGCAAGCTCGTGATAATTCACCAAGTATACATTTGCCCAGCTATGTGCAGTACCACCCACACTAAAGCCTCTCAGATTAATTACCCTACATGTTTATATAAGCATTTGGGAATTTTTACTACATGCAGATCCAGAGTACACATACTGTATACACATCATTCACTCATATTCAGTGCCTGTAATCTGTACCCCTGCATTCATAATTATGCCATCATTCAACATTGCAGAGTAACTGCTGTCTTACCCAGTCTGAAGGTCAGCTCAGCCCTCAGCAGCAGTATTATCAAAGATGCAAATCACTTGCATATTTGTCCTAATAGTGGAAAAAGGCTTCCTTGTATTCCTGACATGGCCTCTGCTGCTACACAGTGGTCTAATTCATAGAAATGGAACAGAATGGATCAAGAAATGCACACAAGACATTAAATACATGTAATGTAATGATAAATAAATATTGCATGCCCATCTGTCACTACATGGATCAATATTGTCCCTTCAGCCTTTCTGTAATGAGCACTGAATATTTACAGTGCTGCAACTTGTGCATCTGTGAAACATTAATTATCTCCCCATTTTAAGGATCTTTTTAAAAGTTGAGACATGAACATAAATAGTGTAAATTAAACGCATTGTAAGGCTCGTTTCTTTGCCATATGATCTATTAATGTGAATGCAAGCATGTTTCTGCACACCCTAAGTACTGTATACACTCCAATGTTCCCCATATTTCCATGTTTATACTCTTGTATCCCTGCCATAACTTTAAATTGCATGCTGTTGATATTTTCTAGAATTTTCATAGTTGTATTATGTGGTCTTTCTTGTGAACTCTCTATCCTACTACTTTCATTTAAATATTCTGAGCTTAATGTCTGACTGTTGAAAATGTCCAAAGTGCTGTGTTTATAACATCCATTTTCTCTTTCTTTATCTCATGCTCCTTTCTTCTCTGCTGTTACTACTTGGTGCTGCAGCAATGGTTTCCTCACAGGGATCATTAAAGCTACATAGCTGCACACACACTGGCAGCCCCAAATACTAATGAAAGAGGAACATACAGTATTTGAAAGGTTTTCTACATCAGCACCAAAATATCTTGTAAAGTGATGTCAGTAAATGCACACAGCAGGCTCATGGGCACCAACCTGTGCCGGGAAATATGTGACCCAGCATGTAAGCCAGGCTGATTGTCCACTATACAGGTTTTCCGGTAGTGCTTAACAGTCTCAGTGGAGTGCAGTGGGTTCTTTATGACTATGGTAAGAACACTGTCACCACCCACACTGCTAAAAAGTAAGTTACAGTTTGTCACAGTAACACAGACAGTGTAGACTGAATTTGGAACATTGAATTAAGGTTGTTTTGCTTCATTTGCAATCAGTGGCTGTGTGTAGTTTGCATGGTGTTTTATGCAGAGACAGAAAAAGCTGCCATCAGCCTAAGTGATAGACTGATACTGGAATTATAATGTTTCGTGGATCTGGAGAAGGCATTCGACCGTGTCCCTCGCAGCGCACTGTGGGGGGTGCTCCGGGAGTACGGGGTCCGGGGCCCTTTGCTAAGGGCCGTCCGGTCCCTGTACGACCGGAGCAGGAGCTTGGTTCGCATCGCTGGCAGTAAGTCAGACTTGTTTCCAGTGCATGTTGGACTCCAGCAGGGCTGCCCTTTGTCACCGGTTCTGTTCATTATTTTTATGGACAGAATTTCTAGGCGCAGTCAGGGGCCGGAGGGAGTCCGGTTTGGGGACCACAGGATCTCGTCTCTGCTTTTTGCAGACGACATTGTCCTGTTGGCCCCATCAAACCAGGACCTCCAGCGTGCACTGGGGTGGTTTGGAGCCGAGTGTGAAGCGGCTGGGATGAGAATCAGCACCTCCAAGTCCGAGGCCATGGTTCTCAGTCGGAAAAGGGTGGCTTGTGCCCTTCAGGTTGGTGGAGAGTTCCTGCCTCAAGTGGA
>NW_018127911.1:268066-273613 GCF_001952655.1 Monopterus albus | reverse complement strand
GAGGAAGTGTCTGGAGAGAGGGAAGTCTGGGCATCTTTGCTTAGACTGCTGCCCCCGCGACCCGGTCCCGGATAAGCAGAGGAAAATGGATGGATGGATGGATGTTGCATTTTCTTTCTTTTTTTAATTTAATCTGAGGGGGAAAATGCCTATGCCTGAATTGCATGTGAGAAAATATGGAATATAAGCATTTGAAGTTTGTGGGGATGTTAGTCTCTTTTGCAATATTTTGGATTTACAATACACCGATGTCTGTATTTTACATATACAAATTAACTAGTTACAGATATGCTCCACAGTTTTGTCCCATCTATGATGCAATAAAATCAAGTATATGCAATATAAGCGTCTTCCTAACACAAATCCTTGATTACTGCATCGCTGAGGCTTTACTACATGTTCATTTACCTTTACTAGACTGAGCCTACTGTTCCTGAAGCCGCACTGCTCACCAAACCATAGCAAATTGTTCTGATTGGCCAACATGGAGAGGAAGTCAGGGCGCCTGGGTTCTTGCCTGATGCAATTTATTGCCCTGCACACAACAGACTAATGGCCCATTGGCTGCAAACAGGGAGCAAAAAGAGGACAGTGCTGCTAATGAGGACTGTCTGCGAGAAGAAAGTAGAGCGAGGATGAGCAGGAAAGAGGTGAAGACAGAGAGAGAGAAGAGGGGAGAAACAGAGAAGCAAGGCAGACTGAAAGAGAGGGGCATGGCAGATGGAGTGAAGGGATGACAGCGAGAATGAGAGACAGAGATGGTGACAATAAGCGGAAGAAGTGACACAGACAGAAGTAAAGAGTGGGAGGACAAAAGGAGAGAAAAAAGGAGAAAACAGACGAGGGACTGCAGCACTGTGAGGGGGAGACAGAAATAGAAAACAAGGTAAAACAGAGCAATGTTAGTTAGTAACAAAATATCTTGTCAGGAGAGTAAAGCATTACTGAGTCACATGTTATAATCATATCTTGATTGTGATATGATGATACTTTTTCCATGAACATAAATGGGAGGGTTGTGCATTCAGTAGAAAGACTTGTCCAAAAAATACAGTGTGCATTGTTTAGTTTGCTAACTAGTCACTGCTAAGCATTCAGAAATCATATGTTTTGGGTGGAAGGTTGGATGCTGGAAATCTTTACTAAGCTTCACTGTAAGGATGAGACTTTTGAAGTGCAGTTAGTGGGACTAATGTTAAAATAACTGTTGATGGTCAGTAGGTGCCTCCAAATTATGGGCTAAAGAGTAACTTCATACTATATCTGAACAAGTTTCCACACCCAAAATTACAGCTTGCTTCTTGTTAATGAAACTAGCTGTGATGTAGCGCAATATTACTGTATAGTGCTACACTACATCATTCTTGCACAGAGTGTGGGAAAAGTATATCACCACCAGTTGGCAATGCAAGCAGGATATTAGACAGAAGGTGGATGTGTTGTGTGGATGTGACAACTTTGGAGTTGTCAGAAAGGAATTCTGAGTTATGTAAAGTACAATATTGTAACTAGTGTCTTTTGCTATGGCAGGCAATGAGTAATTGATCATATTTTCTGTATCAGGTAACTTGGCCAACAATGAAAATGAGGAAAAGGGATAAACCTGGAGAGACAAATAGGGAATGACAGGGCATGAGAGGATGAAGGAAGTAGAGATAGAGACAGCAATAGGGAAGTCAATAAGGCAAAGAAGTGGGAAAGCAGTGAGAAGAAAGGAGAGAGAAGGATTGAGCAGCATTAGTACAGCATGCACACACTCCTGACAGCTTCCAACTCATATAGAGCACATGGTGATATGAACACCAGTCTAACACATGAGCCAGAAGGACATGTTCAAACATGTGCACTACATACACTGGCATATGCACACACACGCACACCTAGTAGTGCATTTGTTCAAATCCTTGTCTTTCCTACAGAGTTGAAAACGCTCTGCCCACCTGCAGCACAGTGCCCTTGTAAGGCTTTTAATATCCAGCAGCTTGAATGGAAGCTCCTCAGCAATCGCAGTGTGTCTGTATGCACATGCACAATTCACACAGTTAGAATTAAAATACATCCTTGGACAAACACTTTCAGGAGATGGACTTAGCCAGTCTGTGTCAGTATCCTTCTTTGGTGCAGTGTTTCTCTTATTTCTGATATGCCATCTTTGGTGGCACTTACTGTACATACAGTACTTCGGACCATAATCCTATAGAAGCAGCAATGTGCTTTTTCTTCTGTATATCTTGAATGTGTGTATGTTTCTGTGAGGCAAATGACCAAGTGTCCAGTTTGTGTGGACTTCTGAAAGGCAGTGTAGCAGACAAAGGGAACGGTTAACATTAAAATATAAAAGTATATTTAGACAAGATTTTTTTTTTTTTAATCACTTCATTTACCACCAACAAACGATTTTGCCTGTCACACCCTTTCAGAACACTCTTGATAGATTAAACAGAATTATTAGTAATTACAAAAATCTCTCCTCCTACTTTCTCTAAAGATTAGTGTCCTTTTTGATGAGAGAACTTTCCTTTTATTGTATTTACAGTATACCGGTTATATGTTCAACAGTTTGTCTGTCTTTTTTTTAATTTCTTATTTAGCCAAACATGGGCTCACACACACACACACACACACACACACACAGACTGACAAAAGAGCAAAAAGATCATACACAATAAAATCATTATTACTGATATCCAACAACCTTGATGAACCTATTGTAAATGACTTTCATACGTAAGGAATCAGCTCTGCACAAGTGTCCTGACAAGTATATTACATCTTAAGTGGTTTCCTTTTGTATTGTACAGGAAGTTGGGTCACATACCTTCAGACTTTGGTTATTCTCTTTAATGCTTCATAATTAACAAGAACATTTTGTGCATGCAAACATATTCTGGAGCTGCCTTAAGCACAAGACTAATAATGTTTCACATCATATACATGTTTGAGCAGTGCAGGTTTGTTATGATGAAGATCTTTTTGATTTGCAATCTACTCTTCTTTTGTGATCACCCTGTGTCTGAGCTGAATGCTGAGCCTGAGACACTCCTCACAGCATGATGCAATGGAAAACTGCCACTTTTCTCTATTTTTTATCCCACTTTCCCCCTTTCTTACCCCAAACCTGCATTTCCCCCTCCCAAGACACCCACACCTCTGTAAGCAACGAGCTGTTAGCAGAACAAGAAAGCTACATTTATCAGTCTGTCTGTAAGATGTGTGTGCAGGAGCCACAGAATATACAATATATCTACTGTATATATATAGCGTCTTCGTCTGCCTCTCTGTCTTTAATGATGGTGCCCCGCAATGGAAGGACTCCTGGGTGTTAAGGTCTGTGCAGGGAGTTATTCCCACAGTAGTGCTGTGTAGCGATCTGTCACTGGCTCAGCAAACAGGAGGCACAGAGGCTAAATGCCTGTTCCTGCCAAGGGAACTAGGAGAAAAACAATGAATGAGAGCTAACATTACATCACTGCTTCCTCTTAAGTTTTTGAAAAAATATGAATTTTTCAACCATTTGCTTTAAGAAGTGCTGACAAGGAAGCTACTGTATGAGCCTCACAATGCTGCATTTATACAATATGTGTCCGGTCTTAATGATATACAACGACTGGCCATAACATTATCTGCATTTTTTCATAGATATACTGTCAGGAAGAGCACAAATGTGTTGGCCTTTCAATGAAAACCTATGTAAAATGAATGAAAACTGTGGTCGTGAGGATAAGTTAGAGATCATTATTTGGTAAATTCAGCAGCCTCCCTACTCTAGGTGTAATATCACCACTATAGCTGCTGAATGTTTCTCTTCATAGAGACCAATGTGCAGTATTTCTCATTTTCAGCCATTTTAGCAAAGATTCGATCTAATTTTAATCTTTTGACAAGTTCAAATGGATCTTAAACATTTCAACAGTAGCTCAACCTCATCATCAGTGACCCTTGGGCACCCATGACCCTGTCACTGGTTCAGTGTTTGTCCTTCCTTATACACTGTTGGTAGGTACTAACCACTGCAGACCAGGAACACCCAAAAGGACCTTCAGTGTGAGAGATGCTCTGACCCAGTCGTGTCGCCATCACAGTTTCATCAAAGTCACTCAGATCCTTACAATTGCCTGTTTTTCCTGCTTCCAATGCATCAACTTTGAGGACTGAATGTTCACTTGCTGCCTAATATACCTCACACACTGATGGGTGCCACTGTAACAGATAGTCAGTGTTATTCACTTCACCTGGGTCATAATGTTATGGCTGATTGGTGTACAGCACAGTACTGATGCAAAGCTCTGTCTTCATTCCATTCATCTTTAATCAACCCTGCATTGGTGGTTTAGCAGAGTGATACCACAGAACTGTTCCTGTAAGTAACAGCACTATGAAGAAGATGCTGTATTTACAGTACTGTGCAATCCCCCAGTGTTTAGGAGGTGTCTTGGTGCTGTGAATCTCAAAGCCAAGACTGAAGAGAGACACCCAGTGGCCACCTGTAAAACTCCCTGCCCCACCTCAGCTTCACAGGGATCTCTGAATTTTTACAACTGTTTACCTGACAGACCATTCACAGTGTACAGTCCCATCTGTTGAGCCAGGATGATCGTTAAAAGATGCATAAATATATAAGAGGGGTTACTTTCAAAATCTGATTATATAGCACCAGCCTTTGCAAACAGTCTGTCCTCATGTGTTCATGATTTAATCATCTAGTAGAGTCCTTTTCTGCTTGTTCCTCTGTTTGCCAGCTGTTTTCATCACTACCCCTCTGATGCAACAGCGCAGCATCCATCTCATCAGACGTAACATGAATCGAGTTTGATGCGGTCATATTCCTCCTCTGTTTGATCTATTATTCCTAAACTGAAGTCACGCTCACATTATTTAAGATCATTTATGTATGCTATGAGTGAGGAGAATCTTCATTTATATGATTTAATGTACAAGTGATATGTAGAAGATAAAGCAGCCAGATTTTTATGTCTGTACAGCAAATGCATATAACCTTGGAGTAATAGCTACACAGCTGTTCAAACAGAAACAGAAGGCAAAATATAGCTCAGTTCATTATGTCTGAGTCTACTGATAATGGAGAGTAAGAATGTAATAACGGTTTATGACAAATCATTTTACATTACAGAAGTGGTATTGCAGATGTGAGTGGCACACAGCAAAACAAGGATAGCTCGCCGGTCTCGGTGTGTGGCAACATTTGATTTTCCAATTAAAAAAGAAACCAGCCCCTCCTTGAACCGCCACCTTATTGTGGTGGAGGGGTTTGAGTACCCGAGTGATCCTAGGAGCTATGTTGTCGGGGGCTATATGTCCCTGGTAGGGTCTCCCAAGGCAAACAGGTCCTGGGTGACAGGTCAGACTAAGAGGGGTTCAAAAGCCCTTTATGAATAGATTAAAATCAAGGACAGTGACGTCACCCGGCATGGCGCAGCCGGGGCCCCACCCTGGAGCCAGGCCCACGGTTGGGGCTCGAATGCGAGCGCCTGGTGGCCGGGCCTCCCCTCACATGGCCCGGCTGGGCTTTGCCCCAAAGAGCGAAGT
>NW_018127911.1:262559-265691 GCF_001952655.1 Monopterus albus | reverse complement strand
ACCCTTAGAGATAGGGTGAGGAGCTCGGTCACCCGGGAGGAGCTCAGAGTAGAACCGCTGTTCCTCCACATCGAGAGGAGCCAGCTGAGGTGGCTCGGGCATCTGTTTCGGATGCCTCCTGGGCGCCTTCCTAGGGAGGTGTTCTGGGCATGTCCCACCGGGAGGAGGCGCCGGGGAAGACCCAGGACACGCTGGAGGGACTATGTCTCTCGGCTGGCCTGGGAACACCTCGGCATAACCCCGGAGGAGCTGGAGGAAGTGTCTGGAGAGAGGGAAGTCTGGGCATCTTTGCTTAGACTGCTGCCCCCGCGACCCGGTCCCGGATAAGCGGTGGAAAATGGATGGATGGATGGAAAAGAAACCAGCAACACAAGTAAGACAGCTGACAGGATAAAGGCCTTTTGGAAGCATCATAAAAGATATTTGCCTTACAGCAAACGCCAGCAACATGCTGCATGTTGCAGTTAACTCTACTGTTACATCCCAAACAGACAGAGCCAAAGCATAATTGCTGAAGCTGTGGGCCTAAAAAAAAACATTGTTTCTACATTTTTATGCTTAGCCCTGTCTGCGTAGCAATAATCTTGCCATTATTTTAGAAGATATTCATGAACATGCTGTAAGTCAAGTAAACAATCCAGTATTAATCCTTTAAAAAAACAAAAAGCAGCAATACAAAGTTGAACTTATTTACCCTGGGGTGGTGCCTGGAGCACAGCTGATTTGGTCTGACACAGTGCCTGCATCTGTTTTTTGCCATCAAAATATTTTAATAGATTAATTGGTTACAACATTAAAGAAATAGTTATTATTATGACAAGGTTTTGCCTTTGTATATCTCCTCTCTTTATTATGTTACCCAAGTGTGCTTTTACTTAGTCTTTCTAGCGTTTAATGCCTCTATTGATGTATCTCCATTTGGGGGGGCACATTTAGTCACAGAGTGCTACAGCATATCTTATGTCATAAAAGAAGAAACATATTTTTACATATTTACATGAAATCGGGGAGCAAATAACTGGTGAAGATTATTGAATTTGATGCAATATTCAATTCAATTCAATTTATTCATATAGCACCAATTCGCAATAACAAGTGTCTCAGGGCACTTTACATAATCAGGTCTAGACACTGTTATAAAGAAAACCTAACAAATCCTCCTTGAGAAAGCACTTGGCGACATTGGGGAAAAAAAACTCCCTTTAATGAAAGATACCTCAAACAGACCCTGTCTCTTGGAGAGCGGCCTCCTGCCTTGACCTGTTGGGGTGAGTGGATAGAGGAAAGCGAAAGGGGAAAAGCATTAGGACACAACAAAAACAAAACAACAGACAAACACAGGTTATTGTGGCTGGTGACTACTCATCAAAAATGTACAGCCCTGGAGCAAGGGATACCTGCAGGAAATTGCAGGGAGTGAGAGAGGACACCACACCAAACCAAAGTAAACCTATCCTAGAATGGTTGTCAATAATTTCATTAATTCCCAATAGTTCTATAAGCACCACTACATGAGTAAACCAAAGGCCATCCTGTTGACTTAATATCTCAACATCTTTTACAGGAGTCCACGTTTTTCATGTCTTCATACTTTGAATTATTTTTATTTCTTTCCATTTCTGTCTGCTTGCATCTTACTTTGACTTCTTCCGCTCCCTCTCTGACCTTGTAGCCATGGAGAAACCTAGAAGCCATACCTCCTCTGAGGCACAGTGGAAGCCATCTGACACGCTCCATTACTTTGTGCTTGTTCCAATTAAAGCTGACACCATTTGCTGTCAAGAGCACGGTGATACCCTGCAGAAAGGTAGCCCACCCCTGCTACACCCATTGCTCATGAGGTTTAAGTGTTTCTGGATATATATTATGTTGTTACAAGATGATCTATACTGTCTGATGATTGTCAAAGGTTGGACCACCAAAGCTCTTCCTTTGGGAAAATGTGTGCTTGGTGTGTAAAGATGGAATTTTACACCAAGAGGAGAAAATCATGATTTAAAAGACAACCTAATGTTACAAAAATGAATTGCTTCTACGAAACTGTGGGTATCACAGGTTCAAAATACCTCTGCATGCTGAAGCAGTTGCACATACAGTAAAGGGAACTGCATTTAGCACTAAGCAGTCTCTATATCAGAACTGTTGATATTTAGATAAACAGTAAACTAAATCAAACATACTTTGCAACCATGTCATATTACCTGCATCGACTTTTGGACTTTGCTTTTGTGATGGTTTTCAGTGAAGTTACTTTTAGAAAATTCAACTGTGATGACTGTTTACATAATTTGCTTTGACTGAAACTTTTCTCTGAATGTATCATTAAGCAGAGTAATGTTAATGTACAGAATCAGGGGACAGTAGAGCCCCCATGAAAACTATCTGTTGGGCACACAAAGCAATGAGGTGGAGAGAAAGTTAATCAGAAGGCTCCTCTTTTGATGAAATGACCCCAAGTAAAGTTGTGGAGAAACTCAACATGCTTCCTCTGCAGCAGGCTTCAGTCCACCGACCACCAAGAACCAATCTGAGGCTTATGACGGCAGCAGGGGAGAAGATACATTAGGCCTCTCTCCAGTGGGTAATGAACGGAACTAATAGGAATAGGGAATCCTGGTCCACACCACCGATATATGTAGAAAAATACTAGATGCCTCTGTTGTTTGTTTCTAAAGCATACCGTGATGCCAGTGTGAACACCAGTTTCTAATTCCAAAATGTAGCCATTTTGATCTTAATGGCAATCTGTGTGAAAAATGTGAAAGGTTATTGAAAATGGACATAACAGATTTTTATATGTTGAGAAAAATTTGCGTCATAAGAAATAACAAGTTTTAAAGAGTTAAATTCCTCCTCTAATGATTGAGAGGCTTTTTACTCATAAGCAGCAGGGCTCCATGGATGGCACTACTCTCCAGTTGGTCTACCACTCAGTAAAATGTTTTTTTTTTTTTATTCTTTCAAGCACGTAAAGACAGTTGATATGTCAACACACATAATTTTACACATATCCAACAAATGCTGATCCAATATCAATTTGCTTATAGCTAGTACATGCTTGAATGGAGTAGGAAGAAGTCAGACTTATCCAGTCCTACCCCATGACATCATCTTACCATCATTGGTTTGCAA
>NW_018127911.1:259134-261397 GCF_001952655.1 Monopterus albus | reverse complement strand
ACTTGTCCATTAATAATTCATGATTGATTGTGTCAAATGCTTTTTTTAGGTCAATAAATATTCCCACCGTGTATTTCTTCTCATCCATAGCACTTGTAATGTCCTCCATCAGGTCAGTAATGGCCAAAGATGTCGATCGGTTGACATCTTTGGCCATATTGTTTCAACATATTACAGAGGATTGGCACATAATTCGGTACAGACGTTCAAGGTTCCCAGAACTACTGACTGTAGTGAGCCCTGACTTTTCATCTAGTGTCATGTGAGAATTGTCACAGTCCCTCTCTGTTAGTCCTTGTTTTTCCCCCTTAGGACTGGTTGCTCAGCTCCGACTGATTTCATGTTTTTGACCTGAATTTAGGCCCTGACTTTGACTCTGGTTCTCCCTGGTAAGCCTGGTGTCTCCCTGTGCTTTAATAAATTGTGCTACTGCATCTGCCAGCATCTGTCTTGTGTGTTTGTGTTAGGTTGTATGTCCTCTCCATGTGCTGATTCTTAATAGAATCATGGCAAGGTTAATATTTGTGTTTTTGAGTGAAATGTCTTGACAAATGCCAGATGGATCGTCATGATGACAGTCTTGGAGGACAAATGGTTAGAGATACCTTAAGTTTTCATCAGGCACCATCATCAGGTTAAAATGTCAATTTGCTATATGAATTACTGTATGGTAATGTGATGTAGATTTATGATAAATAAATGAAAAAATAATGACAATCCCCACAGTCTCAGCTGGTATTTTTGTTTGGTGCTCTTTAGAAAACATTAGTATGTTATCATGTCTATTGAATTATAAAGCATTATACAGTACTTACTACATACTCATTGTTTTGGTGTTGCTACGATAGTGACGTATTGTCTTTAACTGCGTAGGAGCAATTGCAATGTTTGATCAGACAAAATCCAAGGGAGAACAGTCATATATTTTAACAAATAATCACCACAACAAGCAACTGTAAATTAATGGCTTGTGAAAAATCGACATTTACATAAAAACCTGATACAATGACTGTTCCGCTGGAAATTTTCCACCTTGTATAACAATTCAAAACAAGATTAAATTATTTGTGCAGATGAAACCTTCACCCAGTGTACAGAATGTAATTCGGTTTCATATTATACAGGATTACTTCTGAGACATTTCTCTTCATAGAGTCTTGCCTGGATGTTAGAATGATGTAACAGGCCTGTAGGTCTGGCAACTCAGTATTTACTATTTATGAAGGCTCTGGCTTATAAAAGGGAATATAAGATCGTAGTTGACCATTTGCTTAGAGATTGGATTTTTTTTGATAATGTTGAAATGTGTTAATGAAGCTTTTATATACATGTGACCATATGCACTCCACATTCCAGAGAGCAAAATGCATGAACACAGCTACAACAGAAAAAACAAGAAGTGGGACATGAGATTCAATGTTAAATACTTTATAGCATTTCTGTTTCAAACTGGATCTTTTAACTAATTAACTACAAAAGCCTTGAATACAATAATAGAATAATTAATCAAATACAACATGTTCGGTTATCATTTCTATGGCATGAGGCCCAACTCTAGAACTGCACGTTTAACACTGCATCGCTCTGAAACAATGTTTTCTTATTTTTGCTGAGGTGGCAGAACAGTCGACACACTGAGCCACAGAAACACAGACAGTGGGGAAATCAATTTCAGCGACTAGGCTCACAAACAAAACCTCATCAGTGGAGAAAATGGCTTTTTACAGCCACTGCAAATTGTAAGCTTTTATAAATTTTGCAGACAAGACAAGGGTAATGTTGGTCATCAAACACTTAGCTCAGCATAACTGCTATTAGGAAGTGCAGTTTGAGTGTTGGTCTGGTAATTGTGTGTGTGTAGCCTTCTTTTTTCTATACTTGTGGACTTGTGGGGACAGAAATCTGGAACACACTAGCTTTGTAAGAATTGGGGCCTGGTCCCCATGATGTAGCTTGTTGAATTTTACAAAAGCGAGACAGGGATGGTTAGGACAAAAAAGCAAGTCCCCAAACTTTTATTTTGCTTTTATACAACTTGCAAGTATTTGGCAGCATCTCAGTGAAAAGCATTTGTGATGTAAGTTTGCTATCAACAGCAAATAAAATGGACTTACTCTAATAAAACTAGGTCTTGCATTTCTGAATTTCAGTGTAATACTATGTTTGTTTGTTTGTTTTTACTTTTAAAGAAAAGTTGTAAAATAACAAATAACCTTGTGTAACAATAATAGGTGCATACTCTGAATGGCACAAACTGTGCCAG
>NW_018127911.1:252161-259115 GCF_001952655.1 Monopterus albus | reverse complement strand
TTCCACAGGCTTTCTAAGAATTCATGTACTCAAAATAAATGATGTCGGTTTTGTTTTGTTTGTGAAGAAAATCCTTCACCGCAATTATTACCCTAGAAGGCCTGAAAGAAGAGCTCATCAGTAAAACATGGGCCACATTCTTAAGGCTAGCAGCTGAGCTCTGAATAATGCAAGGCCATGGCCTCCATCAAAACCAGCTTTCATTTCTTTTCTAATGTTTTCTTCTAGTTTGGCTGTGAGTGCATCAACAGAAAAACAGCCACTCCCAAATTTATTTTGAAATGACTGGGGGTTAAAATCAGTTGTCTCCCATTTACAGGAAGGTGCAAGTGTTCTGTACACGTGTCTCTGTCTACAATGTGCTTGTGTGAAATCACATGTATAAGCACAAGCATAAATAAATGAACAAATACTGTAGATAAATGTCAGCCTATTTTTTACTCACCTGTGCCTATACTTGTTAGTGGGCTACAGGCAAAGGCACCATAGTTTCTGTCTGTGACCAGAGTGAAAGAACAGGAAACTGCTTCTGACAAGATGTCCCCCCTTTTTTATTCCCATCACCTTGCACTGCCACAAAGCAGTCCCTTGGCACACTTTCTGCTGGCTAGCTACTTTTTCGAGCAGTGGTGGATAGCAGAAGGGAGAAAGAAAAGGGAGGAATCAGTCTTTTAGGAAGTTTATGTCTTCCGTCTGCTCCTTTAACTCCTAGGGCCCTATTTTGAGAATCCATAGTGTCTGATCACGACGTATTGGTGCAAGTGGTGTTTGGGTGTGGCCATGTTAATTTTGGTAGTCTGACGATGAGGAAAAATAGTTCAAGTGCCTGTGCAAGTAGCAAAAGGGCTGTACTTGATCTCCTTATTAAAGCAGGGGTATGTTTTGGGCATAACATGCAATTATCCAGTCAGTGTGTAACCTCGCATCCTCTTTAAGAGATGTGGGAGTTTGGGGAACATTTGGTGGATTGCTAGCATACTGGCAGACTTGCCAGGTCATCAGACATCAGTAAGATTTTCACTGAGGATATGGATCTGTTCATGCACGAGGTGAAGGTGCACGATCATTAATCAAAATGATATTTATTATAATACATATGTGCACAACACCCAATGAACACAGTCATCTTTTTATTTTTCAAGTTCTGCATGTCCTCAGCAGCATGCCCACAGTGCACAAGTATCATGTATGCACCTAGACAGACGCACATCACAACACGGTCAGTGATGGTTTGACCGTTGAGTACAGACCTGGTTTTTGCTGGTCAGGGCCACAGTCACTTTGTGCACAGTCATATTACTAATGTGCCCAAAATTTAAATAGACACACCCCATTTTCATCAGGACACACCTGCTGACATGAGGTCAACAGACTACTGCTTGGTAAAAAGGTAACGTGATGCGCATGTCATGAAAATGATAATTGCTAATCTAGGAAATTAAGAAACATCAACACGCTGCTCGCACCACACGGCGTGCCTTTGTTGCAAGATAGGGCCTCTAGTCTGCTGCTTTTCATTTCCTCACATGTGCAGAGCAGCTGTGGTTCATAGCTGGTGTAATATGTGCCTGCCAGAAACCCAGCGCCTTTAAAAGAGACAAATGAATTAGAGGAAATGGCATTTATGAAAATGTCTACAACAAAAGGATCACCCAAGGGAAAAACCCTCCACAATCTCAAGTGTCTCCCCCAATTCTGTTTGGAGAAACACCATTAGAATGTAATTTCATACTAGTAAGGTAGAGTTGAAAAGCTATTTAAATGATTAAATATAATATAGGCAATCTTGGATTCATGTCTATCACAGTTTATGTTTCACTCTCTTCATTTTCATTATGCAGATAAGGTCAAAATTAAAGAAAAAAACTTGAATAAATGGGTGTTCTCTTCCAAGATGATAATGCTCTCATTTACAGGATACGAGGGGTCACTGATGAGTATGAAAATGATGTGAATCATATGCTGTGGCCTTCACAGTCACCAGATCTCAACCCAACTGAACAGGAGATTTTGGACTGAGGCGTGAGACAGCGCTCCCCACCATCATCATCAAAACACAATCTTCTTTTAGAGGAGTGGTGTTCATCCCCAACAGTTGAGATCCAGAGATTTGTAGAATTAATTGGTAGTCAAAGGAGCCGAGTTGTTGTAACCTACGTACTGTATGCTGTAAAATTAGGGGCCAAATAGAGGGAAATGTTGATGATGTCATGTCTTTTAGCCTACATAACAGCAGCGTGGCTGTATAGCTGGCAATATCAATCAGTTTGTCAGCCTATTTATCTACATAATACAATTTATTTACAAATAACTTTATAAAAGTTTGTTTTTAAGATAATACAATAAAAATATATTGTTTATAGTGTTGTATCAAAAGCGATCCTCCACCAGAAACAGGCTGTTACTGTAAAAACACATTGCTGCTTTTGTCAGGATCAAACCATCATAAAACACAAACGGTGTAACCTATATTCCCCCTCAACTATAACAAAGATCTTCCACAGTGCACAAGTATCATGTATGCACCTAGACAGACGCACATCACAACACGGTCAGTGATGGTTTGACCGTTGAGTACAGACCTGGTTTTTGCTGGTCAGGGCCACAGTCACTTTGTGCACAGTCATATTACTAATGTGCCCAAAATTTAAATAGACACACCCCATTTTCATCAGGACACACCTGCTGACATGAGGTCAACAGACTACTGCTTGGTAAAAAGGTAACGTGATGCGCATGTCATGAAAATGATAATTGCTAATCTAGGAAATTAAGAAACATCAACACGCTGCTCGCACCACACGGCGTGCCTTTGTTGCAAGATAGGGCCTCTAGTCTGCTGCTTTTCATTTCCTCACATGTGCAGAGCAGCTGTGGTTCATAGCTGGTGTAATATGTGCCTGCCAGAAACCCAGCGCCTTTAAAAGAGACAAATGAATTAGAGGAAATGGCATTTATGAAAATGTCTACAACACAAGGATCACCCAAGGGAAAAACCCTCCACAATCTCAAGTGTCTCCCCCAATTCTGTTTGGAGAAACACCATTAGAATGTAATTTCATACTAGTAAGGTAGAGTTGAAAAGCTATTTAAATGATTAAATATAATATAGGCAATCTTGGATTCATGTCTATCACAGTTTATGTTTCACTCTCTTCATTTTCATTATGCAGATAAGGTCAAAATTAAAGAAAAAAACTTGAATAAATGGGTGTTCTCTTCCAAGATGATAATGCTCTCATTTACAGGATACGAGGGGTCACTGATGAGTATGAAAATGATGTGAATCATATGCTGTGGCCTTCACAGTCACCAGATCTCAACCCAACTGAACAGGAGATTTTGGACTGAGGCGTTAGACAGCGCTCCCCACCATCATCATCAAAACACAATCTTCTTTTAGAGGAGTGGTGTTCATCCCCAACAGTAGAGATCCAGAGATTTGTAGAATTAATTGGTAGTCAAAGGAGCCGAGTTGTTGTAACCTACGTACTGTATGCTGTAAAATTAGGGGCCAAATAGAGGGAAATGTTGATGATGTCATGTCTTTTAGCCTACATAACAGCAGCGTGGCTGTATAGCTGGCAATATCAATCAGTTTGTCAGCCTATTTATCTACATAATACAATTTATTTACAAATAACTTTATAAAAGTTTGTTTTTAAGATAATACAATAAAAATATATTGTTTATAGTGTTGTATCAAAAGCGATCCTCCACCAGAAACAGGCTGTTACTGTAAAAACACATTGCTGCTTTTGTCAGGATCAAACCATCATAAAACACAAACGGTGTAACCTATATTCCCCCTCAACTATAACAAAGATCTTTGAAAAACTTGACCATTTGAGAAAATTGCAACTGAATAGTGAGTGACAGCAGCGCACAGTGAGGTTGGATTGATTTTACCTTTTATGAGTAATGCCTGATTGATATGCAGGACATCTGGGACATCCACAGGACATACATCATTTACCATGGTTCTTGAGCCGCTTTGCTAATGTAGTTTTGTGCAGCAATGTCTAGACTAAATATTGTGTGTGGATGGAACGCACGTCCTCAGCACAGTTAACACAGCAGCGCATGCAGGATGTAATTCACACACTGCTGACAATTAACTCTCCAAAAGCACCTAACACTTAAAACAGTCGAGAACTGAGGTTAAACTGTGTGAATGTCAGACAGGGTGTAGATTTAAAAAAAATATTCCTTTATGGATACAGAGACATATTTCAGGTCTAAGGGATGTCAGTCCTTCACATTCACAATCATCTCCCTGTGTTTTCCATTACTGAGCAAACCCAGGCTTGACATCTGAAACTGAATACACTTAAAACAGGGATCAGCATGATGCAAACACTTCTATGAGGAAAATAATGATCCAAACAGTAAAGAGAGATCCCCACTGAGAGGAGAATTACAACTCAGTATCACAAGTATGAGCTGATCGAGCTACCATTTCCCACCGCACAACAGGAGAGATACTTGAAATAAGTAGTGACTCCCGCAGTGCTCTCTTTATTTAGTCAACAGCAATAATGTTGAGTTACAAGCTTATTGAGTCTTGAAATCTTCTCATTAATGTTACAATGAGAAAACTAGCGAGGTAGAGGTAAAAATCAGAGGATAACAATTTGAATTACAGTTTATAATGAGTCAAACATGCACAGTATGAATCCAAGAGTGCATATGCTTTATTTAATCAGTTAAACAGCTTTTCAACTCTACTTTAGAAGAATAAAATGTAATTCTAACTTTTGTTTAGATGACTATTAAAAATGGCACATCATAGTTGTCACAGTGAAGACTGTTCGAAATATAGTTCAACGTGATTTCTTAAACTTGGAACAGGAAACAAGGAGAAAATTCAAACTCTTATGGGAATTAAAAATACCTTCTAAGGAAACAAAGTTTGTCTGAGTCTCATAAGATCTGCAAGTCTATCTGGCAAAGAAGCCAGGGTGCGTGTATTGTGTGTATGTGTGTGAGTGAATACACGAGAGCAGATGATCAACGCGTCTTGGCACCTATCAGTCGGGGCATTTCCAAGAAATGTGACCCAACCAGGAGGTAAATGTAGAATTCCTCCCACAAAACGCATAACACATTCAGGCATCACACAACAACACTCATGTGGCAAAAAGCAAAAGCTGGCAGAAGCAGCACACCCTACCTGGTTTAGACTCACAGGCATGACAAGAAGAAAAACAAGCATAATATCAGCTGGTCATGGTTAATAGCAAGTTAAACAGTTGCTTGGAGTATATATCCAAAACAATACATTTAAGTTCCCTTCTGTGTGGCGACCCTTTGTTTATTAAATATTTTGATCTATATTGTTTCCTGCGACTTGAATTTGATTTTAGTGTTAATGACAAGAATGCATGCTCCTCCTCTCTTTAGATTTGTATTCACACTTGCAGTGCTTTATATTTTTTGTATACTCTTGTACCGTAGTTTCCCCACATCATTTTAAGTTTGACGTTGGAGTCAATCAGCCACTGTTTTCGGCAGATAAATCATTACCCTTTCCTGTTTTACTTACAACCATCCCAGGGAGCGTGTGAAAGACCTGCTGGTGGAAAATGTGGTGGTGATGTAGTGCCGAGGGTGATTATTCACAGTCACACTTCACAGGCTCCCCTCACTAAGTGAGAGCAATCACATCAATATCACACCCTCCAAGTTGTCGATATGCTCCTCTTCTCCAGCACTTTGCACCTCAGGTAAAACATGGAAAATTGTTACTTTCAATATGGCAGAATATCAGCTAGTTAATTAATTTAGAAATGTGCTAAGACAGACTTTAGTTGGGTTTAAATGACAAATTGGAACAAAAAATTTTGGTGCTGAGTCAAGTTTCAAGTTTCATTAATAGTTCTGGCTTTCAAAGCAGAAAAATGTTATAGGTGATTGTATTACATAAGAAATACTTAAAGACATAAATGCAAATGGCAAAATCTCTGTTTGCTAGAGTCTACAGTATCTGCTGGAGATTAGTGATAAAGAAATTATACTTCGGCATAAACATAATATAAAATTCCCTTCTCACCCCTACAGGGCGGTATGTGCGTCGTCCTCAACCTCAGGTCCTCTACCAGAGGTCTGGGAGTTTGGATGTTCTGCGCAGTATCTCAGCTGTACTTAGCACTGCACTCCTCTGGACAGAGAGCTCTGATATTGTTCCTGGGATCTGTTGGAGCCACTCTTCCAGTTTAGGAGTCACAGCTCTACACCACCACTGGGACCACTTTGGCCTTCACCTTCTGCATCCTCTCCAGTTCCACTTTCAGGCCCTGGTAATTCTTCAACTTCTCATACTCCTTCTTCCTGGTGTTGCTGTTATTTGGAACTGCTATCTATCACCAATACCTCCTTCTATTCCTTGTCTACTACTGTGATGTCTGGTTGGTTGGCCAGTACCTTCGACCTTTCTGGATCTGGAAGTCCCACGGGATCTTAGCCCTGTTATTCTCCATGACCTGACCTTCTGAGGCGTCTCTCATCTGGACTTGAGAGGGTCTAGCCCATATTCGGCACAGATGTTTCTGTACACAGTGCCAGCTATTTGGTTGTGCTGTTCCTGCCTGCATTTTACATCCTGCCACTAAGTGTTGGATTGTCTCTGAGTCCTCTTTGCACAGTCTGCACCTGGGGTCGACCTTTCTGGATCTGGAAGTCCCACGGGATCTTCTCCTCTCTGGATCTGGAAGTCCCATGGGATCTTAGCCCTGTTATTCTCCATGACCTGACCTTCTGAGGCGTCTCTCATCTGGACTTGAGAGGGTCTAGCCTATATTCGGCACAGATGTTTCTGTACACAGTGCCAGCTATTTGGTTGTGCTGTTCCTGCCTGCATTTTACATCCTGCCACTAAGTGTTGGATTGTCTCTGAGTCCTCTTTGCACAGTCTGCACCTGGGGTCCTGTCTGGTGTGGTAGAACCCTGGTTGGA